>NC_135806.1:5817445-6004945 GCF_964213995.1 Mustelus asterias
TCAGAATCAGGTGAATGAGGATTTGATGGGGGGATAATGAGAAAATGTTTCCTCTTTAGAGGAAGTGGGGGGACAGCAAAGATTTCTTCCCCCAACTCTCCCAAAAGGCTCTGAATGTTGGAGGTCATTTCGAGACTGAGATCGATACGCTTTTCGAAGGTAAATGCATCGGGGGCAATGGAGCCAAAGTGACGAAATAATTCTGAGGTACAGTTCAACCATGATCTCAACTGAGTGCTGGAACAGGTTTGAGGGGCTGAATGGCCTCCTCCTGGGCTGGCCATGTGCTTAGGATGTCAGAGTCCCGACTGCCAAAGCAAATCTTCTTCACCCAGCTCAAGGAAGGCTACTGAACAGGAGGAGGACAGAGGAAACACTTCAAAACACCCTGAAGGCTTACCTCAAGAAATGCAGCATAAACGTCGATGCCTAGGAGACGCTTGCTGAGAGGAGACCCTATTTGGAGGAACTTCCTGATTGAAAGGACACAAGTCTTTGAGGACACCCAATGGCAAGTAGAGGCCCGGAAAGGGAACCTGAGAAAGAAATCCCAGCAATCAAGAGTCCAAGGACCAAACCCACCTCCCGGAAACATCTGCCAAGTGTGCGGTCGAATATGAGGATCGGGTTCATCAGCCACGCCAGAACCCACAGAACCCATGGCCGCTGACATGCCGTTTCTGAGGTGGATAATCATACTTATTAGCGAGTGATCGCTGAAGAAGAACAGAGTGGTGGGACAGGCTCAAGGGGCTGAATGGCTGCCTCCTGTTGCTATGTTGGTACAAAATACAAAATGGGCAGCACAGTGGCACAGTGGTTAGCACTGCTGCTTCACAGCGCCAAGGACCCAGGTTCAATTTTCAGCTTGGGTAACTGTGCGGAGTTTGCACATTCTCCCCATGTCTGCGTGGGTTTCCTCCGGGTGCTCCGGTTTCCTTCCACAGTTCAAAAGACATGCCGGTTAGGTGCGTTGGCCATGCTAAATTCTCCCTCAGTGTACCCGAACAGGCGCCAGTGTGTGGTGGCTAGGGGATTTTCACAGTAACTTCATTGCAGTGCTAATGGAAGCCTACTTGTGACACTGATTAATCAACTTCTAAAATGCAAACCTCAGATTTCCGTGTAGATGCTTGTATTTGCAACAATGAAAGAAAAACAAAAAAATTCAAAATCTTGATCATATTTAATTAAAATTAAAAAGAAACGAAACAAAGCAGGAAACTTGGCAAAGTGATAATACAAGGACGTTGGAGAGACAATACTATCTGGTTCTCACAAAGAAAAATCATTGATTGAAGTTTAAGCAGTCAAATTAGATGGCGTCTTAATTGGGAACCTTAGCTGGCTGGAATCTTCAATAATTATATTATTATCTAGACAAGGAAATTCATAATCGTTTCCACTGTGCCAACTTGTGGATCATGATCTCAAAGCCAAGACTAAGGTCATTGTTTCGCGGGCAGCAGTGAGCCCCGTGCTTCTAAACGCAGTGTCCTCTCGCAAACCAACTTGCCCATTATCGAGACGCTAATCACTCATAAACATTACCAAAGAACAAAGACCAAAGAAAAGTACAGCAGAGGAACAGGTACTTCAGCCCTCCAACCCTGCGCTGATCATGATGCCTAAACTAAAACCGTACGCACTTATGGAGTCCATATCCTTCCATTCCCATCCTATTCATGTATTCGTCTAAATGCCCCTTGAATGCCACTATCGTACCCGCTCCCACCACCTCCCCGGGCAGCGCATTCCAGACATTCACCACCCACTGTGTAAAAAACTTGCCTTGCACATCTCCTCTAAGCTTATCCCCACGCACCTTAAACCCATGTCCCCTAGCACTTGACTTTTCCACCCTAGGAAAGAGCATCTGACTATCCACTCTGTCCATGCCACTCATAATCTTATAAACCTCTATCAGGTCACCCCTCAATCTCTGTCGTTCCAGTGAGAACAAACCGAGTTTATCCAACCTCTCCTCACAGCGAATACCCTGCAGACCAGGCAACATCCTGGTAAACCTCTTCGTACCCTCGCCAAAGTACCCTGTCCAAATGTCATGCTTTCATGGCACTTGTGCGTTGCTGGCAAAGCCAGCATTTGCCACCCTTCCCTAATTGAAGCAAGTGACTTGCTCGGCCATTTCAGAGGGCAATTGAGAGTCAACCACGTTGCTGTGGCTCTGGTGTCACATGTCGGCCAGACCGGGTAAGGACGGCAGATTTCCTTCCCTAGTGAACCAGATGGGTTTTTAAGAACAAAATATGGCCGTCATGGTCAACATTACTGAGACTAATTTTCAATTCCAGATTTTATGAAATTGAATTTAAATTCCACTAGCTGCCATGGTGGGATTTGAAGCCATGTCCCCCAGACCATTATCATACAAACCCGACAGTGCAGAAAAAGGCCATTCGGCCCGTCGAGTCTGCAGCGACAACAATCCCACCGGGGCCCTATCCCCATAGCCCTACATATTTACCCTGCTAATCACTCTAACCTAGGCATCCTGGGACACATTTTAGCATGGCCAATGCACCGAACCCACACACGTTTGGACTGTGGGAGGAAACCGGAGCAACCGGAGGAAACCCACGCAGACATGGGGAGAACGTGCAGACTCCACACAGACAGTGACTCAAGCCAGGAATCGAACCCAGGTCCCTGGCGCTGTGAGCAGCAGTGCCAAAACCACCATGCCACCGTGCCGCCCCATTAGCCTGGGCCTCTGGATTACGAGTCCAGTGACATTACCACGATACCACCATCTCCCCATATTAATGGGCAGGACTTGGGTAGACAAATAATTCCGAAGTTTGCACATAGCACAAAACTCAGAAACGTTAGTCAATGTTTACGCTCAGATGTGGATGGTCACGAACAGGCTGTTGAAATGTGCGGACACGTGGCAGATAACATTTAATGCAGAGAAGTATGAAGTAATGCATTTTGGAAGGAAGAACAAAATGGATTAGGGTTGCCAAGGGCGACTAAATGTATTCCTGGAGGTTTCATCACAAGACTTGCCCCCCACCCTCCAGCCATTAATCAGCCAACACATCCAACCTTGTGACGTACGGCCTTCCTACAGCAATTGAAAAGCACAAAGAACTCATTACCCAGTTAAATGATGTTTGACTGTCAGACAAACAGCCTTGCCCGCCCCAACCCGTTTCCATATTTTTACATCTGATAAAGAAAAATGTTCAAAGAAAATGGCAAAAAAAGTCATCTTTTTTACCGTCCCGATGATTTTTCTCCAGGGTGGCAGGGACCTGGAGACTGATCTCCAATTCCTGGAGGGTTAGCGAACCCTAAAAGGGGTTCAGGGACAGAGAGAGTGGTGGAATTTAGGTCCAGAAATCTTTGAAGGTGTTGGGGCAAATAGAGGAGGCTGATAAAGAATACATATCTCTTTAACCTGTGTTTAATGCTCCCTCCACCCACATTGTCTGTACCTTTTAAGACCTGGCTGGCTGTAGAGATTTGCATTCTAATTAGTATTCTGTAACTTGATTTCTGTGTCTGTGCACTGTTGGAGAACAGATATCCACTCCATCTGACGAAGGAGCTGTGCTCCGAAAGCTTATGGTATTTGCTACCAAATACACCTGTTGGACTTTAACCTGGTGTTGTGAGACTTCTTAAAGAATAAATATACAGGGAGGATCAGGAATGCATGGAAGCAATGCAAAACTGTTATAAATCATTGGCAAGGCCTCACTTAGAGTATCCTGTCCAAATAGCAACATCACACTTTAGCTAGAGTGTCAAAGTAACTCACTTGGCATGGTGGCACAGTGGTTAGCACTGCTGCCTCATGGCGCCAGGGACCCGGGTTCGATTCCCGGCTTGGCTCACTGTGTGGAATCTGCACAGACAGTGACCCCAGGCCGGAATTGAAGCCGGGTCCCTGCTGTGTGCGACCCTGGAGAAAAATCATCTCCCCGTGTCTGCGTGGGTTTCCTCCGGGTGCTCCGGTTTCCTCCCACAGTCCGAAAGACATGTTGGTTAGGTGCGCTGGCCCTGCTAAATTCTCCCTCAGTGTTACCCGAACAGGCGCCAGAGTGCGGTGACTAGGGGATTTTCACAGTAACTTCATAGAATCTATAGAATCCCAACAGTATAGAAGGAGGCCATTCGGCCCTTCGAGTCTGCACTGACCACAATCCCACCCAGACCCTATCCCAAAACCCCATGCATTTACCCTAGCTAGTCCCCCTGACACTAAGGGTCAATTTAGCGTGGCCAATCCACATAACCCGCACATCTTTCGGACTGTGGGAGGAAACCGGAGAACCCGGAGGGAAACCACACAGACACGGGGAGAACGTGCAAACTCCACACAGACAGTGACCCAAGCTGGGAATTGGACCCGGGTCCCTGCTGTACGCGATCCTGGAGAAAAATCATCGGGACGGTAAAAAAGATGAATTTTCTTCATCATTTTCTTTGAACATTTTTCTTTATCAGATGTAAAAATACGGAAATGGGGTGAGGGGGTTGTGGGGTGGGGGGGGGGGGGGGGGAAGGCTGTTTGGCTGACAGTCAAACATCATTCAATTGGGCAATGAGTCTTTTCAATTGCTGTAGAAAGGCCTTTCGTCTCAAGGTTGGATGTGTGGGCCGATTAATGGCTGGAGCGTGAGGGGCAAGTCGTGTGATGAAACCTCCAGGAATACATTTAGTCGCAGTTGGCAACCCTAACCCATTTCGTTCTTCCTTCCAAAATGCATTGCCCCCTCACACTTCTCTGCATTAAATGTTATCTGCCACATGTCCGCCCATTTCAACAGCCTGTTCATGACCGTTGTAGCGTTAATGTAAGCCTACTTGTGACACGAATAAACAAAATAAAGAGGGTGCAGAGATTGACTATAACGTCACCAGGCCTGAGGCATTTCAGTTAATGTGGAGAAGCTGGCCTTGTTTTCCTCAGAGCAGAGGAGGTTAATGGGCAATTTAATTGAGCTGTTAGAGGCCCTGAAGAATTTTGATAAGAGAAAGTAGGAGAAACTGTTTCCACTGGCAGGAGGGTCAGTGATCACTGGACACAAGTTAACGGGCGAAAGAGCCGAGGGGACAGGTGAGAATTGTTTGTTTTAAAGGCAGCGAGTTGTTGTGATCTGGAAGGCGCTGCCTGAAAAGGGCGGAGGAAGCAGATTCAATAGGAACTTGCAAAGGGAAGGAGAATAATCTTCAGGGCCATGGGGAAGGAGCAGGAGAAGGGAACTAATTGGATGGTTCTTTTCGAAGAGGCAGCACAGGGTCGGTGGAGTAAGTTACTGGGTTTTCCAGCTCTGCTGTTTACATTTGTAATAATAGTGCGAGCTCTAAATTGGAAGGTAATTTCTCCAGAGTGTGCAGCGAAGGATTACATTTTGAACCCAATAATCTGATCATTTACATAAACCTGTCAGGAGCTCTCATTAATTCGGAAAAGGTTTAACACAGCTTTCCCCTGTGTCAAAATGAATTGTTGAAATAATTGCAGCGATCTGCACCAGATAAGTTTCCACTTCAAACCCTCTCACTTCATGACTGATATTGTTTTTATAAATTTCAGCAGAAATGTAATTTTAAAATTTATATTTTGGCAAGCAGGACACTCGATTGAGTTTGGGCAATGGTAAACCTCCAATCTCTCTCATGGGCATCGATCTGCAAAGACCATTGCAATGCCTAACCCCTAACACACCTTCACCCACCCCTCCCCCGCCCACACCCCATGCCCACACATGCCAACTTATGACACCCACTCGACCCCATGAGCTCTTATAGCCCCCATGTCAACCTAGTGCCAACTCACAACCCACCACCTTTTACCCTTACATTCTCCATGGCAACTCACCCAGCACCCACCTTGGGCAGACCTCAGGAGTCCTGGTGAGATGAACTAACATCAAGTTCAAAAGATCTATTATGGATCCCACTATATATATATGTATAAAAAAACACTGTCAGTCATGAAAGTTCAGCCAATACATTTAAATCTCCTCAAGTACTCAATCCCTTATGCAAATAGAATGTGCATTCATAAGCCCAGATCAAAGACACCCGATCCTTTGATAATCTCATTAAGCTGTGAATCCTGCTGTGAACGTACATCACATAAATGATAATGAAAGGGTTGGAAAGCAGTAATGTATCATTAATGATAAAATGATAGGTTTTATCAACAAACAGCTATTGAAACCAATGGAAAAGATTTCTTTCAACTCACAAATACAAAATAGCCAGTTCTTTTGCCATTTTTAAATAACTTGATAGCTTAACCATTCTCCAGACCTTATACACCCATCGGGACCATTTACGATCACTCAAATAAATCATAACTCACACACTACAGAATAGGGTCCTTGATCCAGCAAAAATTTGATTTGAACTCAGCACTGAGGCCAAACGACCCTGCTGAGTCCAGGTTTTCAGCATGTGGGAGTTACGTCTTTTCGGCATCTCAGCGCTAAATGGCCGACCCAGTATTTGATAAATCTTGCCACTAGAGGTTCCAGTATAACCTCAAACCATTCATACACCCGCGGGTCTAAGTTCAAGCCAATTCGTGTAATCCTGTCTCTCGTGCTAAAGAGGACCATTTGTCATTCCCTGCTAAAGTATCACCACTCACACCCTGTGCAAAGCTGTGGAAAAATTTACAACTGGAAATCACAGAAAAACTGCGGGAAATTATGCCGAATAAGATGAATTCTTCCAAGTGACAAGAAGCACTGTGATAAGCATGTTTGATCCTTGAGAGATTCTAACAGAATAAATAAGGAGAAATAATTTTCAGTGGGCGGAGGGGGGTCAGAGCACACAGATTTAAAATAAGCAATGAAAAGAACCAGAGGCAGGGATGAAGATTTTTTTTTTAAGCAGCAGGATGTTGTGATCTGGAACGCACTGTCTGAAAGGCTGGTGGAAGCAGCTTCAGTGATAACTTTTAAAAAGCGAATTAGACAGCGCACAGGGCGAGATTCTGCAGCCTCACTCGAGCGAGGTCAGAAATCATCGCCCGAGGTCAACGGACATTTCCCCGGTGTCCGCACCTCACCCGCTCCGATTCCGTGGCGGGAGAGGCTGTAGAATTCCGGCGACAGACTGCAAGAGGATCGCAAGCATATTATTCAGCATGTGTTAATGTGTTGAATTGGTAGCAATAATAGAAAGACAGATTATTACTTGAATGGGTGTAAACGGGTGGCACGGTAGCGCAGTGGTTTTAGCACTGCTGCCTCACAGCGCCAGGGGCCCGGGTTCGATTCCCGGCTTGGGTCACTGTCTGTGTGGAGTTTGCACGTTCTCCCCGTATCTGTGTGGGTTTCCTCCACATTCTGAAAGACGTGCTGGTTAGGTGCATTGACCCGAACAGGCTCCAGAGTGTGGCGACGAGGGGAATTTCACAGTAACTTCATTGCAGTAAGCCTTATTTGTGGCTAATAAATAAACTTTACTTTACTTTAAATTGAGAGGTGGATACTCAACGAGACCTTGGAGTCCTTGTGCATCAGTCGCTGAAAGTAAGCGCGCAGGTACAGCAGGCAGTAAAGAAGGCAAATGGTATGTTGGCCTTCATAGCGAGAGGATTTGAGTATCAGGAGAGGGATGTTTTGCTGTAATTAAATAGGGCCTTGGGGAGGCCACACCTGGAGTATTGTATGGAGTTTTGGTGTCCTTATCTGAGGAAAGATGTCCTTGCTATAGAGGGAGTACAGCAAAGGTTTACCAGGCTGATTCCTGGGATGGCAGGTCTGTGATATGAAGAGAAACTGAGTCGGTTAGGATTATATTCACTGGAGTTTGGAAGAGTGAGGGGGGATCTCATAGAAACTTATAAAATTCTAACAGGGTTAGACAGGGTAGATTCAGAAAGAATGTTCCCGATGGTGGGATGGTGGAGAAGTCCAGAACTAGGGTGTCATCGTTTGAGGATAAGCTTTTAGAACCGAGGTGAGGAGAAATTTCTTCACCCAGAGGGTGGTAAATGTGTGGAATTCACTACCACAGGAAGTAGTTGAGGCCAAAACGTTGTCTGATTTCAAGAAGAAATTAGATATAGCTCTTGGTGCTAAAGGGATCAAGGGATATGGGGGGAAGGGGGGGGGACCAAGATATTGAATTCAAGGATCAGCCATGATCAAAATAAATGGCGGGGCAGGCTCGAAGGGCCGAATGGCCTACTTCTGCTTCTAGTTTCTCTGTTTCTATGTATGCAGGTGGTGAGCATTGAACTGGGAATTTGCTTGTGTTCCTGTAAATGACACAGGCTGAAACTTTAGTTGTCGGGGTTAGGAGGTGCACACTTGCTCTGTAAATAAATGCGTATAACTGTTAGGTGGATTGCCATGCTAAACAGCCCCTTAAGTGTCCCAAAATGTGTAGGTTAGGGGGATTAGTGGGGTAAATATGTGTGGTTATGGGTGTTGGAGAGTCAGTACAGATTTGGTGGGCCAAGTAGCCTCCTTCTGCACTGTAGGGATTTATTTTTATTCATTAGTGTCACAAGTAGCCTTAGATTAACACTGCAATGAAGTTACTGTGAGAATCCCCTAGTTGCCACACTCCAGTGCCTGTTCAGGTACACGGAGGGAAAATTTAGCATAGCCAATGCACCTAACCAGCATGTCTTTCGAACTGTGGGAGGAAACCGGAGCACCCGGAGAAAACCCACGCACAGGGGAGAACATGCAGACTCCGCAGTCAGTGAGCCAAGCCGGGAATTGAACCCGGGTCCTTGGCACTGTGAGGCAGCAGTGCTAACCACTGTGCCACCGTGGATTCAATGAGCTGTGAGTAAAAGTTGGCTCCACTGTCATCCTTTACCAACTGGCTTCCTGGAAAATACCGGACATAGGGAAAGAGTGACAGAGAGTGGGGGGTGTTGGGGGAGTAGGTGAGGGGCAGGGGTGAGAAGGGTAACGAATTGATGAGTTTATTAAATGAGCCAGCGCAGACATAATCAGTCAAATGGCTTCCTTCCACACTATATCGATGATCTTATACACCTATAAAGCACATCATGGCAATTTGACACTTACATTTGTTCCAGTTGATAACGGAAGCTGGCAAACAGAAAGGCGGAACGTGAAGGTTGGAATTAAAAGTCAAAAGGAAACAAAAGTAACTCTGGTACAAAGTTGTGAAACCTCCTGCTCAAGGTGCTGTTGAGAATCAATGCGAATCCTTGCCATGCCGATAATTGTTCTGATGTTTTGATCCATTCAGCACTGTAATTAGTAATGAATGCTTTTCCTCGCAAGAATTTCCCGTAACCTCCTCACCCAAAACTTAATCAGCAACAAGTCTGAATTACAAAGAGAGAGCCCAGCTTGGCAGGCACTGCAACAGCTGTGTTCACTCACCGTCTGCATTCTCATTATGCTTGCAGTGCTTTCCACACATCTTCATTAGCTGTTGACAGCAGCCATCGATCCTGATGCTGTAGCTCTGTCACAGCTGCATTGTGTGGAATGCAAAGACTGGCTGAGTCCTCACAACAACAACTACACACAATTAGGTAGCGCCCTTAACATAGTAAAACGTCGCAAGGTTCACCGGAATGATTATCGAACATGGCGCGATGGCAGGGGGCAGTACGGTGGCACAGTGGTTATCACTGCTGCCTCACGGCGCCAGGGACCCGGGTTTGATTCCCAGCTTGGGTCACTGTCTGTGTGGAGTTTCCACGTTCTCCCCGTGTCTGCGTGGGTTTCCTCCGGGTGCTCCGGTTTCCACCTACAGTCCCAAAGATGTGTGGGTTAGGTGGATTGGCCATGCTAAATTGCCCCTTAGTGTCAGGGGACTAGCTAGGGTAAATGGGGTTATGGGGATAGGGCCTGGGTGGGATTGTGGTTGGTGCAGATTCAATGGGCTGAATGGCCTCCTTCTGCACTGTATGATTCTATGACCCAGTTTTAATGGGACGGGAAATCCCAAAGTTCTGGAACACTGTCGAAGGGGCTTCGAGGGTTATTGAGGCAGGTTCTGAAGTATGGGGAGTAACTGGAAGAGGGGTCCCGGGATTTGGGAGCACTGAGTAGAATGCTCTAAAGGGTTGAGGCATTGGTAATGAGGGCCTGTAGGTTGTGAACAAATAAGGATTTTTTGGGAATCTGTGAGTGGGGTTGGTGGAAGTCCAGAGATGGACAAGGTGTGTGGAGTTTGCACATTCTCCCCGTGTCTGCGTGAGTTTCCTCTGGGTGCTCCGGTTTCCTCCTACAGTCCGAAAGACGTGGTGGTTGGGTGCTGGAGTGTGGCGACGAGGGGATTTTCACAGTAACTTCATTGCAATGTTAATGTAAGGCTACTTGTGACAATAATAAGTAATAAAAATGAATTTTATACCACCTTTCACATTCTGAGGATGTCCTCAAGTGTGTTACAACCAATGGAGTGCATTCTGAAGGGTAGTCACTGTTATATTGCAGGAAATCCAGTAGGTATTTGGACAATGCAAGTTCCCACGATCAATAACTGGAATGTCTGGTTTTGTGATATATATTTGTCAGGACACCAGGGGATGTCTTTTGATTTGATTTGATTTGATTTATTATTGTCACACGTATTAGCATACAGTGAAAAGTATTGTTTCTTGCACGCTATACAGACAAAGCATACCGTTCATAGAGAAGGAAATGAGAGAATGCAAAATGTAATGTTAGAGTTATAGCTAGGGTGCAGAGAAAGATCAACTTAATGTGAAGTAGGTCCATTAAAAGGTCGGCTGGGACGTGACCTCAGACTTTTGTATCATTTTCCCGATGGAAGAAGGTGGGAGAGAGAATGCGTGGGGTCCTTCATTATGCTGGCTGCTTTTCCGAGGCAGTGGGAAGTGTAGACGGAGTCAATGGATGAGAGGCTGGTTTGCGTGATGGATCGGGCTATATTCATGACTTTTTGTAGTTCCTTGCAGTCTTGGGCAGAGCAGGAGCCATACCAAGCTGTGATACAACCAGAAAGGATGCTTTCTATGGTACATCTGTAAAAGTTGATGAGAGTCGTAGCTGACATGCCAAATTTCCTTAGTCTTCTGAGAAAGTAGAGGCGTTGGTGGGCTTTCTTAACTATAGTGTCGGCGTGGGGGGGACCAGATCAGGTTGGTGATCTGGACACCTAAAAACGTGAAGCTCTCGACCCTTTCTACTTTGTCCCCATTGATGTAGACAGGGGTATGTTCTCCACTACGCTTCCTGAAGTCAATGACAATCTTCTTCGTCGCTGTTGCTCTTCTTTACAATTGCGCCGTGGGATATTTTACATCCAACAGAGAGGCCAGACAGGGTCTCATCTGAGGGACTGCACAGTATCGCCGGCACTGTCAGTATTAGCCTGGCCTATGAGCGCGAGTCACTGGGGTGGGACTTGAACTCTCAATCTTCTGACTCAGAGACAAGAGTGCTTCCCCAGCAAGACACATCAATGGACAGATGAATGTAGATTCATGCATTGTCTTTGGCTCAAACCTTCTGGGGCTTCAGCAGTCTGTACATTGTGAGCTCCACATTAGCTGGAACTGGGGCAGAGCAAATCCTGTTCCGAGCAGCACAGGGACTGATTGTGTGAAGCTTTGCCAGTGACACAGGGTCCCACTGATGCCAAATTGGCACAAAGAAATCTGCTCTATCACCCTAAGCCCAATTTGTGACATGAACACTTCTGTGGAAATAAAACTCCATTGCATCCTTCTTATCGTTCTCCTGACTATTTAAGTGGCAACCTTGCTACAGAATAATGTTGTGAAAACATTCAGGAAATTCCATGATGTTCGTATTCAAGGAAACGTATTGTCAGTTGCTGTGGGCATCAATGGCCGTGGAAACGTAGTCACTGTGCTGAGCTAGTTGATGTTTCAGAGGTGGAAGTAGGTAGTCTTGGTAGCACCGCCAATCTCCACCCCTGCTGGAGCACTCACTGCTGAAATCCTTGTCTGTGTCTGTGCTCCTGCCCTCCTGGCTGGCCTCCCAATCTGCACTGAGTAAATTCAACCCATTAAAAACTCTGCTGACATGTTCCAACTCACACCAAGTCCTGTTCACCCACCACCTACCAACCAACTCAAGAACAGCTTCTTCCCTGCTGCCATCAGACTCTTGAATGGGCCTCCCTCATATTAAGTTATAGAATCATAGAATCCTACAGTGCAGAAAGAGGCCATTCAGTCAATTGTGCCCGCACTGACTACAATCCCACCCAGGCCCTATCCCCATAACCCCATGCATTTACTCTATCTGGTCCCCTTGATACTAAGGGGCAATTTAGCATGGCCAATCCACCTAACCCTTTGGACTGTGGGAGGAAAACGGAGCACCCGGAGGAAACCCACGTAGACATGGGGAGAACGTGCAAACTCCGCACAGACAGTGACCCAAGCCGGGAATCGACCCGGGTCCCTGGAATTGTGAGGCAGCAGTGCTAACCACTGTGCCACCGTGCCGCCTGTGCCCAGCTGATCTTTCCCTACACCCTAGTTATGACTGTAACACTACATGCTGTACTCTCTCCTTTCCTTCTCTGTGAACGGTATGCTTTGTCTGTATAGCATGCAACAAACAATACTTTTCACTTAATCCCAATACATGTGACAATTAATCAAATCAAACCACCTCCTGTTGCTCCCTGGCCTACACGCTCCCAGACCAGCAACACCTTAATATTAAAATATCCTCATCCAAATCCCTCCGTGATCTTGCCGCTCCCTATCTTTGTAATTTCTATAACCCTCCGAGTTCCACACGTTCCTCCAATCCTGGCTTCTTGTACATCTCCAATCTTCATCACTCCAATCATACCTTCAGCCCTAAGCTCTAGAATTGCCCCCCACCCCACCTTCCCGTCACATGTCTCCGTCTCTCTACCCCTCTCTCCTTATTTAAGACGCTCCTCAAAACTACGTCTGCATTTTCCCTCCTTATATATTCTCCTGTTGTTCGGTGTCAAATTTTGTTTGATATTAGTTCCTTTGAAGCACTTTCTAATTAGATTAAATTCCAATTCTCTCCCTACACCTAATGGTGCGCTAAGGCAGACTTTCATCTGTTTCCATAGCTAGTAATTCCCAGAACAGGTCACTAGTCTGTCGCCAGGGGGCTTATAGCTTGAGGGGCGCCACTCCACATCAAGCGTGGCTGACCAGGAGTCTCTCCCACTCTTACCGCCAGCCATTGGCGTGTTTGGAAGGATTTGAGTGTTGACACTAAACCTGTTTGGTTGCGTTATGAACGCACCTTCCTTGGCCAACAGGTCCTGGGGTGGGACTCGAACCCGGAGCTTCTGGCTCAGAGGCAGGGTGGATCCCACTGCACCACAAGACTTCCAACTACATTAAGGGTGCTACACAAATACAAGTTGTTATCAGCTGATCTTATGTGATACTCTGATTGATTTCAGTGGCCTGATTTAGGAAGGGGACAGTGCTAGTTCTGATCGCTACCCGGTGACTGTATAAAAGAAATGGTAAATGGTTGTGAGCACCAGATGACAGCAGGAGTGGACACTGGGGCAACCACGACAATACAGCCCGCAAAGTTACAGCTTGAACCTGCCCCTGTTACTTTAATAAATAACTTAACATTTATCATCAGAATGTCCCAAAGCTCTCTACAGCTGATGAAGTATTTGAAACGCAGTCACTAATGTCAGAAACGCAGCAGCCTATTTGCACACAGCAAGATCCCATAGACAGCAATGTGGTAGTGATTGGATAATCTGTTTTCTCAGTGGGGTAGGGTGAAAACAGATATCAGGGCGACAGTATTCGCGGAGACAGAGAGACAGAGCGAACGTTCCAGATTTGTGACCTTTCATGGGAAAGGTTTGAGTTGGAGTGGATTTTGAGTGAGGGGTGGGTGCTGAGACAAGGACATAGGGAAGGTCTGTGATAGGGTGAAGGACTGGAGAGGCATGGTAGCACAGTGGTTAGCACTGCTGCTTCACAGCTCCAGGGACCTGGGTTCGATTCCCGGCTTGGGTCACTGTCTGTGTGGAGTTTGCACATTCTCCTCGTGTCTGCGTGGGTTTTCTCCGGGTGCTCCGGTTTCCTCCCACAGTCCAAAGATGTGCGGATTAGGTTGATTGGCCATGCTAAAATTGCCCTTAGTGTCCTGGGATGCGTAGGTTAGAGGGATTAATGGGTAAATATGTAGGGATATGGGGATAGGGCCTGGGTGGGATTGTGGTCGGTGCAGACTCGATGGGCCGAATGGCCTCTTTCTGTGCTGTAGGGTTTCTAAGATTCTAAGGTTTCACATCTCACCCCTTACTCCAAACCTACTCCTTCTCTAACCTTTCCCAATTCTGTGGAAAGGTCATTGAAACGGTAACCCTGTTTCTCTCTCGCTCTCTCTCTCTCTCCACAGACGCTGCCTAGCCTGCTGAGTATTTCCAATATTTTCGATTCTAATTTCAGATTTGCGGAATTTCAATACAGCGTTTGACTCTTGCATTCCACACACTGACCCCCGCTTCCTCGCACGCCGTGCCAACATTGTTATTATGCTTGCACACAAGATTACCAGGACCTGAGTACCATCTGTGCCCGCAGGGGCAGCAGGGCAAGCTGCCAGGGCAGAGAAGAATGCGCCACATCCGCTCATTCAGAACTCCCAGCTCTCCTGAAGGAAACATAAGGGCAGGAGAAACTTCCCCAGATTCTCTGACTAACTCCCAAAGCACTTTACCGCACTTTTGAAGAGTGGTCACTTGCTGTAATCTCGGAAGCACTGCAGTCAATTTGCACACAGAAAGCTCGATGGAGCAGAGATACAGTAACAACCAGATAATTCGGGCTGGAGTTTAGTCAGCAGCCCGCCGGCCATTTTAAAATAAATAATTAATGGTTGATGGAGCTTGTTACCAAGCCAACTGACCCGTGTATTATGCAATTCGCACCATAATGAGGCCTTTGTGGACAGGCATGTGGGACTGGTCAGGCTGCTTTTTTTATACGTGAGTGTTTAAAAGGGCAGGAAGGAAGTGGGGTACATCCTTTGGAGGGTTTCCTCTGTGCACCAGGGATACCTACCCCTCCCAGGTCTCACCCCATTTGTTCCACCCTCCTCCTGCCTCCAAAACTCCCAGCCCCACCCCCCACCTCCCCCACCTTTGCCCTGCTCCCTGGGTTGCCCAATCGCTTCCTGCCCCAGAAGCCCAGAGCTTACCTCATTCCGGGCCCCGTCGCTCTTCCTGCTGGGGCCCACCCTCTACCCTGTCACTGCCCCCGTGAAATACAACCCTTTGTTTTCATTTGAGATACTGACTGAGGGATAAATATTGAGCAGGACTATTTTTTTTTATTCATCCGTGGCACATGGGCGTCGCCAGCTGGCCAGCATTTATTGCCCATCCCTAGTTGCCCTTGAGAAGGTGGTGGTGAGCTGCCTTCTTGAATCGCGGCAGTCCCTGTGGTATGGGTTGACCCACAATGCTATTAGGGAGGGAATTCTAGGATTTTGACCCAGCGACTGTGAAGGAACAGCGATATATTTTCAAGTCAGGATGGTGAGTGGCTTGGAGGGGAACTTGCAGGTGGTGGTGTTCTTATTTATCTGTCCTTCTAGATGGAAGTGGTCATGGGTTTGGAAGGTGCTGTCTAAGGATCTTTGGTGAATTGCTGCAGTGCATCTTGTCGATGGTACACACTGCTGCTACTGAGCGTCGGTGGTGGAGGGAGTGAATGTTTGTGGCTGTGGTGCCAATCATGTGGGGCTGCTTTGTCCTGGATGGTGTTGAGCTTCTTGAGTGTTGTTGGAGCTGCTCCCATCCAGGCAAGTGGGGAGTATTCCATCACACTCCTGACTTGTGCCTTGTAAATGGTGGATAGGCTTTGAGGAGTCAGGAGGTGAGTTACTTGCTGCAGTATTCCTAGTCTCTGACCTGCCCTTGTAGCCACTGTATTAATGTAGTGAGTCCAGTTGAGTTTCTGGTCAATGGTAACCCCAAGGATGTTGACAGTGGGGGATTCAGTGATGGTTGGCACCATTGAATGTCAAGGGGCGGTGGTTAGAGTCTCTCTTATTGATGATGGTCATTTGTGTGGTGTGAATGTTACTTGCCACTTGTCAGTCCAAACCTGGATATTGTCCAGATCTTGTTACATTTGAACATGGACTGCTTCAGTATCTGAGGAGTCACGAATGGTGCTGAACATTGTGCAGCCATCGATGAACATTCCCACTTCTGCCCTTATGACGGAGGGAAGGTCATTGATGAAGCAGCTGAAGATTGTTGGGCTGAGGACACGACCCTGAGGGACTCCTGCAGAGATGTCCTGGAGCTGAGATGACTGACCCTCCACAACCACAACCATCTTCCTATGTACCAGGTATGACTCCAACCAGCCCCCTGTTTGTCCCTGATTCCCATTGATTCCAGTTTCGCTAGGGCTCCTTGATGCCACACTCGGTCGAATGCGGCCTTGATGTCAAGGGCTGTCACTCTCACCTCACCTCTGGAATTCAGCTCTTTTGTCCATGTTTGAATCAAGGCTGTAATGAGGTCAGGAGCTGAGTGACCCTGGCGAAACACAAACTGGGCGTCACTGAGCAGGTTATTGCTGAGCAGGTGCTGCTTGATAGCGCTGTTGATGACCCCTTCCATCACTTTACTGATGATCAAGAGTAGACTAATGGGGCGGTAATTGGCCGGGTTGGATTTATCCTGCTTTTTATGCGCAGGATATACCTGGGCAATTTTCCACATTGTTGGGTAGATGCCAGTGTTGTAACTGTATTGGAAGAGCTTGGCTAGGGGAACGGCAAGCTCTGGAGCACAAGTCTTCAGTACTATTGCCGGAATGTTATCAGGACCCATTGCCTTTGTAGTATCCAGTGCCTCCAACCATTTCTTGATATCATGTGGAGTGAATCGAATTGGCTGGAGACTGGCATCTGATATGCTAGGGACCAC
Source organism: Mustelus asterias (assembly GCF_964213995.1). Taxonomy (NCBI): domain Eukaryota; kingdom Metazoa; phylum Chordata; class Chondrichthyes; order Carcharhiniformes; family Triakidae; genus Mustelus; species Mustelus asterias. Next base: position 5,834,354 of record NC_135806.1, read on the forward strand.
TGGAGGAGGCAGAGATGGATCATCCACTCGGCATTTCTGGCTGAAGATTGCTGCGAATACTTCAGCCTTATCTTTTGCACTGATGTGCTGGGCTCCTCCATCATTGAGGATGGGGATATTCGTGGAGCCTCCTCTCCCGTGAGTTGTTTAATTGTCCACCACCATTCTCAACTGGATGTGGAAGGACTGCAGAGCTTAGATCTGATCTGTTGGTTGTGGGATTGCTTAGCTCTGTGTATCACTTGCTGTTTATGCCATTTGGCATGCAAGTAGTCCTATTTGGTAGCTTCACCAGGTTGACACCTCATTTTTAGGTATGCCTGGTGCTGCTCCTGGCATGCCCTCCTGCACTCTCCATTGAACCAGGGTTGATCCCCTGGCTTGATGGTAATGGCTGAGTGGGGGATATGCTGGACCATGAGGTTGTAGATTGTGCTGGAGTACAATTCCGCTGCGTTTGATGGCCCACAGCGCCTCATGGATGCCCAGTCTTGAGTTGATAGATCTGTCCCATTTAGCACGGTGATAGTGCCACACAGCACGTTGGAGGTTATTCTCAATGCGAAGTCGGCACTTTGTCTCCGTAAGGACTGTGCGGTGGTCACTCTTGCCGATACAGTCATGGACAGATGCATATGCAGCTATTCATTAACCTTCACCTCAGAGAGTGGATCTGGGCCTTGGTTTAACATCTTGACTGAAAGACAGCACCTCTGACAATGCAGCACTCCCTCAGTCCTGCAATGGATGCATCAGCCTAACTTTCTAAGCTCAATTCCCTGGAGCAGGTTATGAACGTGCAATGTACAGACTCAGGGACTGAGGTGATGCTGGGCTGCAGCAGATACTGAGGGCCACAGTTCCTGTATGAACGTGTTACCAGTTAACCCACATAGAAATGCCTGCTTGGAAGGAGGTAGCAATTGGGGAGATGGCATAGGTGTTAGTTGCCACTTCCCTGACCCACCACAGGACAACGTCACAAATAACATAGTGGGCACGCTCTCCTTTTCTTCCTTACCCACCCTAAACACGAGTCTTCACCATCTGAAAGCACCATCTTCCAACTGCTCGCCGGTTCAGGTGGACAAAGGGACCTAACTTGGCATCTGGCATCACAGTTACCCAGCTCCCCTCACGACAAATAGTTAAACATGTGGGTACCACCCTCGCATCCAGGTCAGAAGCTTGTGGGTTGTCACCCCAGAGACCTGAGCACAAAAACCTAAGCTGACCCGCCTAGTGCGGAACTGAGGGAGGTGCTGCGCTGCCAGAGGTGCCACGTTGCAGATGGGATGCTAAACGGTCAGACCGATCAGGTGGACACGGTTACTCGAAACTACTTCAAAGAGCTCAGTGGAGAGACGTCACTGAGTGTCCCAGCCGATGTGGACAGGTATCTCTCAAAAAAAAGTTGCTAAAGAAAACACAGGTTATGCTGTCGTTATCTCATTGCTGTTTGTGGGATCTTGCTGTGCGCATATTGGCTGCTGCGTTTCCTGCCTCACCACAGCGACAGCACTTCAAAAATAACTCAGTTGACTGTAAAGTGGTTTGGGACAACCTGAATTCATGAAAGGTGCTATATAAATGCAAGGGTTTCTTTTAAAACCCCTTCTTCGTAGTAAACAGTAAAGTTTATTTATTAGTCACAAGTAGGCTTACATTAACACTGCAATGAAGTTACTGTGAAAATCCCCTAGTTGCCACACTCCGGCGCCTGTTCGGGTACACTGAGGGAGAATTTAGCATGGCCAATGCACCCTAACCAGCACGTCTTTCAGACTGTGGGAGGAAACCGGAGCACCCGGAGGAGACCCACGCAGACATGGGGAGAACGTGCAAACTCTGCACAGGCAGTGGCCCAAGCCGGGAATCGAACCCAGGTCCCTGGCGCTGTGAGGCAGCAGTGCTAACCACTGTGCCACCCATGGTGCCAGGGTGGTTCAGCCTTCTAACCCCACATCTCACCTATCAGCTTTCCCCCTGCCCCAGCAGCAGAAATGACTTCCACCTAGACGCCCCCCCCCCTCCTGTGTGTGTTTACATTCCGCTGCAGTGAGTCCGACAGCCCCCAAACCCCACTCACCTCCGTACGAGACCTGGAGAGAACTGGACCAATCCCAAAATGCGGAAGTTAATCTGAAGGGGCCATTTGGTTTTGAGTTTTGAACGCAGGCGATACGGGTCCTTGCAGAGGAATGCGAGGAAGGAGCTGGGCACTACAGATGGTGAAACTGAGCACATGTACAATCAGACGGACACACGCAGTGTCTCCTGCCAGCAATCAGCTGCCAGTCTCTATTACCAACAGACGGAGTGGCTGAGACCGTCAACTATAAGAGAATGACTTTGTCAGGGGCTGCTTCATCTCCAGGCTCTTAGAGGAGGAGTATTATTTGAAGGCAGCAATTGCATTTATATCAGTGTCATTGCTACACCAAATTAACGTGGGGCCATTGCAGGTTTCAGATTGGCCTTCTGGAGGTGGTGCACCAAAATTAGATTCTAATTTGAGCCTCTCCTTGTCTCCTCTAACAGGGTAAAGTGGAAGCATTGGCACCCTGGAGGCTTGGCTTTATACAATGCGCTGCGCCATGACTCAAAGCACTTTGCAGCCAATGAAGCACTTTTTAAAGTGCGGTCACTGTTGCAATGTAGGAAATGCGGCGGCCAATTTGCAACACAGCAAGATCCCACAAACAGGAACGTGATAATAACAGGTTAATTTTTTTTAATTGATCTTGGTGGAGGGGTAAATATTGTCCAGGCCACTGGGCAGATCTCCCCTGCTCTTTGAAATAGGGGGCATTCACCCGAGAGGAGGCTCCGTTTAGTATCTAAGCCACAAAGCAGCAGCTCTGACAGTGCTGCACTCCCTCAGCACTACACTGGGAGCTTGGATTTTGGATTTGGAACCCATGGCTCTGACTCAGAGGTGTGAGTGCTCTTCACTGAGAGGTGACCGTGGCATCATTTTCACCACAATGAACGGTGGGTTGGGTCAGGTGGAATTTTAAAGTATCAAAGGTCTCAAGGTCATTCCCAAATTTTCCGCTTCCAGTTTTAACAGAGACAGAATTGGTGGATGGGCAGCCAACTCACTCACAGGAACTGGTTGAAATATTGCACTGAGAGCCTGCGTGCCTCAGATCAAACCTGTCCTCTGAGTTGGTCAGGTTTCCTCAGGTCTCAGGAAACCTGACATATAAAGGGGAGAGCAACCTGTAGAGTGGGAAGGCTAAGTGCTTTTTATAGCACTGTTTGTGGGTCAGGAGAGGGAGGAGTGTTGCATTATGGCCTCAAAAGCTAATCAGCTTTCCTCAGCAAGCATCACAGGTTATTTGTGGGATCTTGCTGTGCACAAATTGGTTGCCATATTTCCTACATTACTGCAGCGACCACACCTCAAAAAGTAGTTCATTGATTAAAAAGGATGTCCTGAGGTCTTGATTGGTGCAAGAGATTTTTTTTCTTGAACACTTTTTTATTCATTTGAGGGACATGGGCGTTGCTGGCCGGCCAGCATTTATTGTCCATCCCTGGTTGCCCTTGGAGGGCAGTAGAGAGTCAACCACATTGCTGTGGCTCTGGAGTCACATGTAGGCCAGACCAGGTAAGGATGGCAGATTTCCTTTCCTAAAGGACATTAGCGAACCAGATGGGTTTTTCCGACAATGGTTTCATGGTCATCAGTAGATTCCTAATTCCAGATGTTTTTTATTTAGTTCAAATGCCACCATCTGCTGTGGCGGGATTTGAACCCTGGTCCCCAGAACATTAGCTGAGTTTCTGGATTAATAGTCTCGCGATAATACCACTAGGCCATCGCCTCCCCATTCCTGGGTCACACTCATCAGCACTCTGTGAGGGCTCGAAAGGTGTTCACTGTTATGCACATTCATTCATATGATACATAATTACGTTTGGCTTGGGTAATATTGGCCATGACACCAGGGAGAAATCCCCTGCCGTTTTTCAGAATAGTGCCACAGGATCTCTTATGTTCCTCTGAGAGGGCTGACGTGGCCCATGGGTTAATATCTCATCTGAAAGATGGCACCTCAGACAGTGCAGCACTGTCCGAAGTGCCATCGGTGGACTTGAGGAATGCTGTTGGGAAAGTTTCCTCGAACAGTATGTTACAGAACCTACGAGGGAGCGAGTTATCTTGGATCTGGTTCTGTGTAATGAGACAGGTAAAATTAATGATCTTCTTGTGAGGGATCCTCTTGGAATGAGTGATCACAATATGGTTGACTTTCTAATACAAATGGAGGGAGAGAAAGTAGGGTCCCAAGCCAGTGTCCTCTGCTTGAACAGAGGGGAGTACAAGAGGATGAGGGCAGAATTGGCTAATGTAGACTGGGAGCGCAGACTAGTTGGTCGGACAGCTGAGCAACAGTGGCGGATTTTTAAGGAGATTTTTCTCAGTACTCAGCAAAAATATATTCCTGTGATAAAGAAGGAATGTAAGAAAAGGGATAACCAGCCGTGGATAACTAAAGAAATAAAGGAGAGTATTAAATTAAAAACCGATGCGTATAGAGTGGCCAAAACTAGTGGGGAATTAGAAGATTGGGAAAGCTTTAAGAAACAACAAAGAGCTACTAAGAAAGCGATAAAAAAAGGAAAGATAGATTATGAAACTAAACTAGCACAAAATATAAAAACTGATAGTAAAAGTTTTTACAAATATATAAAAAGGAAAAGAGTAGCTAAAGTAAATGTTGGACCCTTAGAAGACGAGAAGGGGGATTTAATAATGGGAAACGAGGAAATGGCCGAGGCCTTAAACAAGATTTTTGTGTCGGTCTTCACGGTAGAGGACACAAATAGCTTACCGAAAATTGACGGTCGTGGGACTGTAGGGGGTGAGGACCTTAAAACGATTACTATTACTAAAGAGGCAGTGCTTGGTAGGCTAATGGGACTAAAGGTAGACAAGTCCCCGGGCCCGGATGGAATGCGTCCCAGGGTACTGAAAGAAATGGCAGAAGTAATAGCGGATGCGTTGGTTGTAATTTATCAAAATTCGCTGGACTCTGGGGAAGCGCCGGCTGATTGGAAAACAGCTAATGTGACACCACTGCTTAAAAAAGGAGGTAGACAAAAGGCGGGTAACTACAGGCTGGTTAGCTTAACGTCCGTAGTTGGGAAATTGCTGGAATCCATCATTAAAGAAGAAATAGCAGGACACCTGGAAAAGAATGGTTCGATCAAGCAGACGCAGCATGGATTCATGAAGGGAAAGTCGTGTTTGACGAATTTACTGGATTTTTATGAAGATGTAACGAGTGCGGTTGACAGAGGGGAACCGGTGGATGTGGTGTTTTTGGATTTCCAGAAGGCGTTCGATAAGGTGCCTCACAAAAGGTTGCTGCAGAAGATTAGGATACACAGAGTTGGGGGTAAAGTGTTAGCGTGGATTGAGGATTGGCTATCTAACAGGAAGCAGAGAGTTGGAATAAATGGGTGCTTTTCTGGTTGGCAGTTGGTGATTAGTGGCGTGCCGCAGGGATCGGTGCTGGGGCCTCACCTGTTTACCATATACATAGACGATCTGGAGGAGGGGACCGAGTGTAGGGTAACAAAGCTTGCGGATGATACAAAGATGAGTGGGAAAGCGAATTGCGTGGAGGATGAGGAAAGTCTGCAGAGAGATTTGGATATGCTAAGTGAGTGGGTGAGGATCTGGCAGATGGAATATAACATTGACAAGTGTGAGGTTATCCACTTTGGAAGGAATAATAGTAAAATGGACTATTATTTAAATGCTGAAAAATTACAACATGCTACTGTGCAGAGGGACCTGGGGGTCCTTGTGCATGAATCGCAAAAACTCAGTTTGCAGGTGCAGCAGGTGATCAAGAAGGCAAATGGAATGTTGGCCTTTATCGCGAGAGGGATGGAGTATAAAAGCAGGGAGGTCTTGCTGCAATTGTACAAGGTACTGGTGAGGCCGCAACTGGAGTACTGTGTGCAATTTTGGTCCCCTTATTTGCGGAAGGATATATTGGCCTTGGAGGGAATACAGAGAAGGTTCACCAGGTTGATACCGGAGATGAGGGGCTTAGCTTATGAGGAGAGATTGAGTAGATTGGGCCTGTACTCGTTGGAGTTTAGAAGGCTGAGGGGGGATCTTACAGAGACATATAAGATAATGAAGGGGCTAGACAGGGGAGAGGCAGAGAGATTCTTTCCATTTAGAAAGGAAACAAGAACTAGAGGACACAGCCTCAAAATGAGGGGGAATCAGTTTAGAACAGAGTTGAGGAGGAACTTCTTCTCTCAGAGGGTAGTGAATCTCTGGAATTCTCTGCCCATTGAAGCAGTGGAGGCTACCTCGTTAAATATGTTTAAGTCACAGGTAGATAGGTTTCTGATCAATAAGGGAATTAAGGGTTATGGGGAGTGGGCGGGTAAGTGGAACTAAACCACTATCAGATCAGCCATGATCTTATTGAATGGCGGGGCAGGCTCGAGGGGCTAGATGGCCTACTCCTGCTCCTATTTCTTATGTTCTTATGTTCTTAAGTAAGAGTGTTCGCCTGGACTTTATACTCAAGTCCCTTGGCGTGGGATCATGAATCCACACTATGATAACTCCCAGGACTTGCATTGGGGAAATCACTGATTGACCTCCCTGTAGGAACCGTAGAGTACGAGCTCCCTGGGGATTGGTAATTATCTAACCGGGTGGAGCTCGTACACCGAGCCCTGTATAAAGCAAGACTCTGAGAGAGTCCATTATTCCTTTCACCCTGGTTGGGACCTGTTGTGTTCACCACAGGCTTGTGGTTTTTGCTTTCCTTTATTTTGTGCAATAAAGCACTGTTCCTTTACAGCCGACTCCTGCAGTTATTAGACACACTCTCCCCACTTAGAAACAAGGGCAGCTGACTGCCCATGTAAGTCAGCCACAGAAATCTCTCTGTCCAGATGCACAGTGGAAGTATCAATAACTCTTGCTGCCACCATACTTCAGGGGAAGGTTTTTGATCAAACCCGTTTATTGACTGAACCAGCTTTTAAAAACACCAGTGCTGGTTGCCACGGCTAATTGTCAATGTGGCAAACGCTACATTTGCAGGAGTGTATTAATTTTATGTGAAGTGGGTTAAACCCTGGTTCAGATCAAACTAATGTTCAGCAGCAGATACAATCAGTGCAGTGATGATCTGAGTGAACTGCCTGAGTGAGCGCAGTCTCCGGGCTTATTAGCACTGTTTCCACTGGGAAAAGAAACAATAATGTTTGCTCGGCTAAATGGGCTTAATGCTCACGGAGAACAACAGGACTTCACATTCTGTCCTTGTTTCCAGTTGGAAATAAATTAACATGGGCTGGTAATTAATGGCCGGTATTCTCCCGTCCCGCCCGCCACGGGAATTGTAGCGGGCGGAGAGCGGACCACGCATCCATTGACCTCGGGTGGGATTCTCCGGCTCCGAGGCGATCGTGCCGGAGAATCCCACTCAATGTGTTTTAAGCTGTCACAGAGTTCGGTACCCAGAGAAGATCCTTAGCATAGTGTGAAAATATGAGCGTTTAACTAGTTCTAAAGCATTATTCAATTCTATCGGTGGTGACACCTGCTCCATAACTTGCAACTCCATTATTCGCCACTAAAATTTATAGCTCATGTTAATGTTCTTTAGATAAAAAATTACGTGGCTGGTTTTGACTGATTAAAGTCATCCAGAGCTACTAGGTGGGATTTTCCAGCAGCTCTCACCCCAAAACCGGAAATTCCCGCCCAAGGTCAACAGAATTTTGCATTGTCCGCCCCCGCCCACTACAATTCCCAAGAAAATTCTGTTTACTGTCTATTTTGTGTTTGCATATACCATGTTAAAGCATCGATTGTGGCTCAGTTGGTAGCACTCATGGGAACATATCAGCCATTCCTTCACTGTCTCTGGGTCAAAATCCTGGAACTCCCTCCCTAACAGCATTGTGGGTGTACCTACACCACCTGGATGCAGTGGTTTAAGAAAGCAGCTCACCCTGCTGCTGACAGACTTTTGAATGGACCTATCTCGCATTAAGTTGACTTTCTCTACACCCTAGCTATGACTGTAACACTACATTCTGCACTCTCCCATTTCCTTCTCTATGAACGGTATGCTTTGTCTGTATAGCGCGCAAGAAACAATACTTTTCACCATATGTTAATACACGTGACAATAATAAATCAAATCAAAATCAAATCAAATCACCACCTTCTCACGGGGCAATTAGAGATGGGCAGTCAATGCTGGCCTGGCCAGCAAAGCCAGTGTGCCATAAAAGGAATAAAAAAAAACCTCTCTTGCCTCAGTGTTGTGGGTTCAAATCCCACGCAAGACGTGAATGCAAAATTCAACTCTGTCACTCCCAGTGCAGTACTGAGGGAATGCTGCCCTGCTGAAAGTGTGAAACCAAGGTCCTATCAGATGCCTGAAAGAGATCCCATGATGATATTCAGAAGAGGAGGAGTAGAGTTCTCCCCAGTCACCCGGCCAACATCCATCTCTTACTCAATATCACTAAACCAGATGATCTGCGCATTGTCACATTGCTGTCTGTTGGAGATGGCTACGAGCAACATTGATTGGCGTGTTTCCGACATTCCAATGGTGACACCAAAAGCATATTATTGGTCTGCAAAGTGCTTTGGGATGTCCTGTGGTTAGGAATAGAGCTTCAGAAATGCAGTCTTGCTTTTTAGTCTAACATGCCAAGTGCTCGACCCATTTCGGAGGCCTGGGGGAAGTATGATGCACTGGTTTGTCATTGGGCTGACAGATTGAGACACTTCCCTTCGAATTCAGCTTACTCATTCTGAAGGCGGATCTTCAAGCAAAGAGTTTCTCCTCTCTGAAGCCCTGCTTTAATCAGAGTCTAGGTGGATTGCAGCATCACGCAACGCCCCAACACGGTTACTGAAAGTAATGAGATGTGTCCGACCGACAGCACTCTTCTGCCTCTGAGCCAGAAGGTGATGGGTTCAAGCCTCACTTCAGAGACTTAGACGGCACGGCGGCACAATGGTGAGCACTGCTGCCTCACAGTGCGAGGGACCCGGGTTCAATTCCAGCCTTTGGTGACTTAGGTGACTGTGTGGAGTTTGCACGTTCTCCCCATGTCTGCGTGGGTTTCCTCCGGGTGCTCCGGTTTCCTCCCACACTCCAAAGATGTGCGGGTTAAGTGGATTGGTCATGCTAAATTGCCCCTTCGTGTCCCAAGGTGTGTCGGCTAGATGAATTAACCATGGGAATTGTGTGGGGTTGCGGGGATGAATTAACCATGGGAATTGTGTGGGGTTGCGGGGATAGGGCAGGGAGAAGATCTGAGTAAGATGCTCTGAGAGAGTCGGTGCACACCAGAAGGGCCGAATGGCCTCTTCTGCACCGTGGGGATTCTATGATACCATTTTAAATGTTCTTTTTGCAATACATATTGCTGTTATTTTCCAGATGTCCAATTCTATAGTGGAGAGGACTGTGAACCTCAAGAAATAATAATATGTTGAATAAGTTTTCATTGACTGCCACCCTCGCACAGTATTTTACTCCAAGCTTGTCAGGTGCGTATGATGTGTTGGTCTCTACATCCAGTCACCAGATACACATGTGACAGAAGCACCAACAATACCGTGAGTGGGTAAGTCATTATGTTTAATTGCACGAATCACTGAGCAGAGAGATGTGGCAATGGATGTGACGGTGATTGTGTGGGAAACAGTTCTGAAGAGGGCTGGGTAAGGTACACCCACTCATTGTGGTTACACCTTCCTTTACAACTTAAACATCACTGCCGCCCTTTTACTAATTGTCACGTGCTTGGAAAAACAGGGATAGGCAGAAAATAGGCCGGCGGTAACTTCTGAATGAGCCAAAAGAGAAGGAAGTTGCAGATGGAGACATCTTATTCTTTAGTTCCTTGATAGGAATCCTTAAGAGGATATGGATAGACTGGAAAATTGGGCGGAGAAATGGCAGGTGGAATTTAATCAGGACAAATGTGAGGTGAGGTATTTTGCCAGATCCAATTCAGGTGGGAGCTATAAAATAAATGGCAGAAGCATCAGGAGCATAGACAGACAGAGAGATCTGAGCGTGCAAGTCCACAGATCCTTAAAAGTGGCAGCACAGGTGGAAAAGGTGGTGAAGAAAGCATATGGAATGCTTACCTTCGTCAGCCGGGGCATCGAGTATAAAAGTTGGCTAATTATATTACAGTTGTATAAAACGTTGTTTAGGCCACATTTGGAATACTGTGTCCAATTCTGGTCACCACAGTACCAGAAGGCTTTGGAGGGAGTACAGAAAAGGTTTACCAGGATGTTGCCTGGTATAGAGGATATAAGCTATGAGGAGAGATTGAATAAACTGGGATTGTTCTCCCTGGAAAGACGGAGGCTGAGGGGCAACCTGATAGAAATCTATAAAATTATGAGGGGTATGGATAGGGTGAACAGTTGGAAGCTTTTTCCCAGGGCGGATATGACAATTACAAGGGGGCACAAGCTCAAGGTAAAGGGGGAAAAGTCCAGTAGAGATGTGCGGGGGAAGTTTTTTACACAGAGGGTGGTGGGGGCCTGGAATGCACTGCCAAGTGAGGCGGCTGAGGCAGTTACATTAGCCACATTTAAGATTTATCTTCATATGAACAAATAGGGAATAGAGGGATATAAGCGGCTGGTCTAGATAGGTAAACGTGATTGGCACAGACTTGGAGGGCTGAAGGGCCTGTTCCTGTGTTGTACTGTTCTTTGTTCTTTGTTCTTGAGAGGGCATGGGCTGGCTTTCAGGGTTGGAATGCCTTGAAGATGGTTTCTCAGGACTGATCTGAGAGTACCATCCTTGGGTGCTCACACCTCGGATTGTCAACTCTGATTGCCATTCCTGGATATGTCACCATTTTGCTCTTGGACTTGCAAAGAACCTCCTCCTATTGGTTCCCCACTCATCCACCCTTATCAAGTCTTCCTTCCCATTGGCAGTTGAGGGATGAACACTCTTTGTTACCCCGTTGGATAATCCTTGGCTCTCAATCAAATAGCATGTTCCCCCATCTCTAATCATTGCTTTCTGAGCCACAGCTAACACACATTGTGACGATAAGGCAAGGAAAAATAATTGTCTTTTGCGTTGCTAAGAAAGTAAAGTGTTTGATATCTTCAGCTCCAGGCATGGTCAGGAGAATTTGAAAAACCTTGCTGCTTTAAGATGATTCGCAACTGCCTGGAGGGAATGCTCCCATGCTGTTTGATGTCAACTATAAAGCTTTCAGCGATATTATGTAACACATCATTACATTAGTTCTGATTTTGATTTGTGTTATTTGTAGAAGAAGACTGAACATTTGGAGGGTGGAATTGAATCAAGTTATTAGGTAGAGACACAAGAGTTGCAAAGCTGATATGTCCGTGTAATTATTCTGCAGTATCAAACCGTTCTGGTTGATCCTGGGTACAATCTTTAGACAAACAGTTCTTTGTTAGATCTGTATTTGATCACGGGAAGATCAGTTGGAGGATATGCAGTTTTCTAACAATTGGACTGTTGTGAGTAATCTCAGGGTTATTTCATTATCGTGACTGAAAAATTCTGCCTTAGTTTATAACAAGGGATTCTAACATTCTTAATGGAGATTTGTGAAAAGGGGAGACAATAATAGACCTGTAATTCTGTCGCACTTTTCCTGACCGGAGGACATTTTAGAGTGCTTTACACTAATGATCTACTTATTGACATGTAGTTGATGTACGAGAACCCAATTTGCACAGAGCAAGCTCCCACAAACAACAATCTGATAATGAAAAGATAATCTAACAAGCGCAGGAGCAGGAGTAGGCCATTCGGCCCCTCAAGCCTGCTCCACCATTCAACGCCTCTAATTTCTCAGAAGACGAAGGAAATTCGGCATGTCCGCTACGACTCTCACCAACTTTTACAGATGCACCATAGAAAGCATTCTTTCTGGTTGTATCACAGCTTGGTATGGCTCCTGCTCTGCCCAAGACCGTAAGAAACTACAAAAGATCATGAATGTTGCCCAATCCATCACGCAAACCAGCCTCTCACCCATTGACTCTGTCTACACTTCCCACTGCCTCAGCAAAGCAGCCAGCATAATTAAGGACCCCACGCACCCCGGATATTCTCCCTTCCATCGTCTTCTGTCGGGAAAAAGATAAAAGAGTCTGAGTTCACGTACCGTCTGATTCAAGAACAGCTTCTTCCCTGCTGCTGTCAGACTTTTGAATGGACCTACCTTGCATTCAGTTGATCTTTCTCTACACCCTAGCTATGACTGTAACACTACATTCTGCACTCTCTACTTTCCTTCTCTATGAATGGTATGCTTTGCCTGTATAGCACGCAAGAAACAATACTTTTCACTGTATGTTAATATATGTGACAATAATAAATCAAATTAAATCAAACAAGATTATAGTTGGTCTGATTGTAACCTCCCGCCTAACCCCGATAACCTTTCACCCTCTTGCTTAGCAAAAATCTATCTACCTCTGCCTTACAAAATATTCAAAGACTCTGCTTTTTTGAGGGAGGCAGTTCCAAAGACAAGACCCCCTGAGAGAAAACATTTCTGTTTTCATGGAGTGACCTTTTATTGTTAAACTCTGACCCCTAGTTCTAGATTCTCCCACAAGGAAAAATATCCTCTCCACGTCTACCCTTTCAAGACTTTCAGGATCTCATATCCATCAATTAAGTTACCCCTTACTCTTCTAAACTCCAGGGATACAAGCCTAGCCTGTCCAACCTTTCCTCATAAGACAGCCCGTCCATTCCAGGTATCAGTCGAGTAAACTTTCTCTGAACTGCTTCCAATGCAGTTACATCCTTCCTTAAATAAGGAGACCAATACTGTGCACACTACTCCAGATGTGGTCTCACTAGTACTTTGTATAACTGAAGCATAACCTCCCTACTTTTGTATTCAATTCCCCTCCCAATAAATGACAACATTCTATTTGCTTTCTGAGTCAATTTTCTTCATGGTGAAAAGTGAGGGATAAATATTGGCCCTTGCTCCTCTTCCAAATACTGCCTTGGGATCTCTTATACCCACTTGAGAGGGCAACAGGAGTTTTGCTTTAAAATCTCATCTGCAAGACAGCCCCCTCAGACAGAGCAGCACTCCTTCAGTCCTGCACTGGGAGTGTGAGCCTAGATCAGTTCCTGGAGTGGGACTTGAACCCACAATGTTTTGAGGTAAGAGGGTTACCCATTAAGTCATGGCTGAAAGTCTGCGCATGAGCTACACGCTGTAACTGAGTGTTCTATATATTCAAGCACTTACATCTTCTACTCTGGGCCTCACTATTTTTAACGTCGAGGATTATGTTGGCGACAAAACATTCAGAAAGTATCAATGTGAGGTAGGTAAGTGGTATTTTAAAAATAATCTTTCATGCAGTGTGAGCATTGCTGGCAAGCCCAACATTTGCTCTTCACCCCTAGTTGCCCTCAAGAAGGTGATAGTGAGCCACCTTCTTGAATCACTACAGTTAAAGTTAGTTTATTAGTCACAAGTAAGGCTCACATTAACACTGCAATGAAGTTGCTGTGAAATTCCCCTAGTCGCCACATCCAGCACCTGTTTGGCAGCTAACCATTTCAGAATGTGGGAGGAAACCGGAGCACTTGGAGGAAACCCATGCAGACACGGGGAGAATGTGCAAACTCCACACAGACAGTGACCCAAGCCGGGAATTGAACCCGGTTCCCTGGCGCTGTGAGGCAGCAGTGCTAACCATTGTGCTACTGCGCCGCTCCTTGTAGGTGGGTGCACCTACACCAGTTCTTCTGGTGTAGGTGCACCCACGGTGCTGTTAGTAAGTTCCAGGATTTTGACCCTGCGATAGTGAGGGGATGAGGATATGGTGCCAACTCAGGAGGCTGCGTGACTTGAGGGGGGGAACGTGCAGGTGGTGGTGTTCCCCATGTGTCCACTGCCTCTGCCCTAATAGGTAGCAGAGGCCACGGGTTTGGAACTTGCTGTTGAAGGAGCCTTGGTGTGTGTTGTTGGAGATGGTACACAGGGCTATGGGCAGTCCTGGCAAGCAAACAGGATTCAGCTGCATTAATGGCAAGGCTAGGCTTTAGTGACATTTCTCTTTTGTCACGGGGTGTATCCTCAGACAGTCTAGATGCAGCGTATGGTCATATTGGAGTTACCATTCATATTGGCAAATCATGGGTCCCAGCCTTTGCTTCCCTTCCTGCTAAGCTCCTTCACTCACTAGAAGGGAATGATTCAGAAGAATTAAAGGAGTTGATAGCGTAGATAGAGAGAAACTATTTCCTCTGGTGGTGGGGGGGTCCAGAACAAGGTGGAAGAACCTTAAAATCAGAAAGAAGCCATTCCGGAGTGTCATCAGGAAGTAATTCCTCAGATGTCAAATCGTGGAAATCTTCCCCAAAAAGCTACTGCAGGTGGGGGTTAATTGAACATTTCAAAACCAAGATAGATAGATTTTTGTTGGACAAAGGTATTGAGGATTGTGGAACCAAGATGGGTAAATGAAGTTAAGATGCAGACCAGTCATGACCTCATTGGTGGAGCAGGACGGAAGGGCTGAACAGCCTATCATACAGGTGTCTTTTTTTAGCAAAATAAATGAATTTCAAGATGGCGCCGGAGCGAGGCAACTTCTTGCGAGCTGTCCCCAGCATACCCTCAAATTCTATCCTTTACTCTCGTTCTGTGCTTTTAAAACTGTACTCTAACTCTTAAAAGCTCTCCAACAATGCTCTATTTCAATCTCTTACAGGTTTGGAATGGACCTACCTTATATTAAGTTGATCTTTCTCTGCACCCTAGCTATGACTGTAAAACTACAATTCTGCACTCCTTTCCTTCTCTATGTACTCTATGAACAGTATGCTTTGTCAGTATAGCATGCAAGGAACAATACTTTTCACTGTATCCCAATACATGTGGCAGTAATAAATCAAATCAAAGGCAAAATGTGTACTGGAAGTGTGACAATGGACACAGACAAGATGTATATCTTGTCATATTACTGGGAAATCTAGGTCAATGGAAGTGAAAGTCGCTGTAACTTATTTGTAGTCAGTGCACAGTTCTATTCCGAGCCCGTATTCAGTAAATATCTCAAGGCTTTCATAATACGTGTCTCTGTCACCAACCAGCGCCAGCTGTTAAAACTGATTCTGATACAAGCCAATAAATTGTCATCAATTACTAATTCCAGTCCGACAATCCCAAAGATAGTTGACAGGTATACACTGAAAAAAATGTATTTTTATCATTGAAAGGCCATCTTGTCCTTGTATTATTACTTATGTTAGCATAGGAATGGGGCGGCACGCTGGCACAGTGGTTGGCACCGCTGCCTCACAGCGCCAGGGACCAAGGTTCAATTCCAAATATGTGCAGGTTAGGCTGATTGGCCATGATAAATTGTTGCTTAATGCAAGGGGGATTAGGAGGGCAAATATGTGAGGTTACGGGGATAGGGCAGGGCCTATCACCTGAATGGGTCAGCGAATTTTAAATGCCCAAAATTGCAAGAAGCAGGGCAACCATTTCGGTTATGGAACTATTTCATTTGCCGGCAGTTTTAGTTCCAGACACCTTCATTCTGTTACACTACACAAATCGATTTTGCAAAAGAAACAGGAGCCTGGGTGGGATTGTTGTCGGTGCAGGCTCAATGGGCCGAATGGCCTCCTTCTGCACTGTAGATTCAATGGTTCTCTGAAAACGAGTGCTAACAATTATTTGGACACGTTTCCACGGGATGATTTACACAAAACAAAGGTTGAGTGGTCTGAACGCAACTGTTACATTAACTAAAAGCAATCTTAGAAGTTGTGGGTTTAACTCTACATCTCCACATCAACGGGGACGAAGTAGAAAGGGTCAAGAGCTTCAAGTTTTTAGGTGTCCAGATCACCAACAACCTGTCCTGGTCCCCCCATGCCAACACTATAGTTAAGAAAGCCCCACCAACATCTCTACTTTCTCAGAAGACTAAGAAAATTTGGCATGTCAGCTACGACTCTCACCAACATTTACAGATGCACCACAGAAAGCATTCTTTCTGGTTGTATCACAGCTTGGTATGGCTCCTGCTCTGCCCAAGACTGCAAGGAATTACGAAAGGTCGTGAATATAGCCCACTCCATCATGCAAACCAGCCTCCCATCCATTGACTCTGTCTACACTTCCCGCTGCCTCGGAAAAGCAGCCAGCATAATTAAGGACCCCATGCACCCCGGACATTCTCTCTTCCACCTTCTTCCATTGGGAGAAAGGTACAAAAGTCTGAGGTCACGTACCAACCCACTCAAGAACAGCTTCTTCCCTGCTGCTGCCAGGCTTTTGAATGGACCTACCTGGCATTAAGTTGATCTTTCTCTACACCCTAGCTATGACTGTAACACTATATTCTGCACTGTCCCCTTCCCTTCTCTATGAACGGTATGCTTTGTCTGTATAGCGAGCAAGAAACAATACTTTTCACCGTATGTTAATGCATGTGACAATAATAAATCTAATCAAAAAACTCGCAGTATTGAGTCTTGCAATATTGAGGAAATGCTGCACAGTCGGAGATGCTGTCTATCGGGTAAGCTGTAACCAAGGCTCTGGCTGCCTTCTCAGGTGGATGTGACACATCCCATGGCCACTATATTGAAGGAGAGCAGAAGAGGTCGCCCTGGTGTTCTGGCTAATGTCAACCCCCAATCAATATTGCTAAAAAAACCCAGATTATCTGGTAAGTATCACATTTATGTTTGTGGGAGCTTGCTGTGCATAAAAGAGACAGCTGAATTTCCTACATTACAACAGCGACTGCACTTCAAAAGTACTTCATTCGCCACAAAACGCTTTGGGAAGTCCTGTGATTGTGAAAGGCAACGTGTAAAAAGCAAATCTCTCTTTCATCCTGTATGAGAGATGATAAGAGAGTCCTCTTTGAACAGGATTGGAGTTGTCCCTGTCGCTGAGCACCTGTGAATTATACCCAATTAGCAGAAATTGCTCCTTTCAGTGACTTTGTTAGTGGGTCAATCCTGGTGAAAGGCAGATATGATGCCAATTTTCATCAGAAGAGCAATCCCAGATCCCAGAGTTTTGCGTTGTCACAGCCAACATGAGGAGAAAATGGAGCGGTGTCTTTGTACTGCAGTTTCCAAGACAACCACAACACCCCAGAGGTAAATTCTAAGTGTGATGTTATCACTGCTCTATCGCTGTGTTGCATGCATTAGGGTGGCAGTTAGAACTGAGAGAGTGTTTGCCATTCTCTACGAGACTGCTCCCAGCCTTTGTCTGAATGTCAGGTGTAAATTACAGTGTACAGTCAGCCGTCATTCAGTATTAGTGATATCTTAAACTGTCACCTCATACAGCAGGGGCCCGGGGGCTGAAGGTATTTTCCTTCAGAATTTATGGGTGGGATTTTCCACCCCACCCATCCCCCTCTCCCCGTCCCCCCTCCTCACCCACGGCATGTTTTCCAGCGACAGAGGCAGCCAGCCTATGGCCAGCAGCAGGACTTTCCAGTCCCGCCGCTGTTTTGCGTTGCTCGCTGGCCATGACTCCGAGAAACCCACTGCAGGGGGTCGCCATCAACGATGGAGTACCCACAACTCTCTGGGGTAGAGAAATCCAAAGATTTACAATGCTTTGAGTGAAGTAATTTCCTATCGTGTCAGTTTAAGACTGATTTAAGAAGCATGGAAGGATCTTTGTGAAGAATTATGGCCTAAACAGGAGCCTTGCTATTAACTTAGAAATAATCATAGAAATCATAGAAATCATAGAAACCCTACAGTGCAGAAGGAGGCCATTCGGCCCATCGAGTCTGCACCGACCACAATCCCACCCAGGCCCTACCCCCACATATTTACCCGCTAATCCCTCTAACCTACACATCCCAGGACTCTAAGGGGCAATTTTTAACCTGGCCAATCAACCTAACCCGCACATCTTTGGACTGTGGGAGGAAACCGGAGCACCCGGAGGAAACCCACGCAGACACGAGGAGAATGTGCAAACTCCACACAGACAGTGACCCGAGCCGGGAATCGAACCCGGGACCCTGGAGCTGTGAAGCAGCAGTGCTAACCACTGTGCTACCGTGCCGCCCTTTATAACCTTTATAACCTTGCAAGATTATCTTACAGCATACGATATGCAATGAGGTTCCTTGTCATAGAATCCCTACAGAGCAGAAGGAGACCATTCGGCCCATCGAGTCTGTACTGACCACAATCCCACCCAGGCCCTATTCCTGTAACCCCACATATTTACCTTGCCCCTGTGCCACCGTGCCGCTCCAGAGGCTTTAAATGTAAGTTGTGATTATTAGTGATAATCTATATA
Organism: Mustelus asterias; assembly: GCF_964213995.1. Taxonomy (NCBI): domain Eukaryota; kingdom Metazoa; phylum Chordata; class Chondrichthyes; order Carcharhiniformes; family Triakidae; genus Mustelus; species Mustelus asterias. The sequence continues at coordinate 5,852,732 of NC_135806.1, forward strand.
CTTACAAGTAGAACATCCATTGAGGTCTGCGAACCAATCCAAGCGAGTTCTTAGTGCAGAATATTAAAGAATAATTGAATGTGATCCTATTTGTTCAGCTTCAAGGCAGTTTGTAAACAATGTCAGCAGGCTTGCTCTGGCATCAATTCTGAGATTTGATCATGGGATCCTTGTGTGTGTTAGATAATACCTCATGAATAGATACATTCCATCAACTTCAATTGAACAAGAAGACAGCAGCAGGATCTTCTAGGATCTTCGACCCAGCGGCACAGTGGTTAGCATTGCTGCCTCACAGCGCCAGGGACCCGGGTTCGGGTAACTGTCTGTGTGGGTTTCCTCCGGGTGCTCCGGTTTCCTCCCACAGTCCAAAAGACGTGCTGGTTAGGTGCATTGGCCATGCTAAATTCTCCCTCAGTGTACCTGAACAGGCGCCGCAGTGTGGCGACTAGGGGATTCTCATTGTGGTGTTAATGTAAGCCTACTTGTGACACTAATAAATCAACTTAAAACTCTTTTAATATAGTAAGCTGTCTCAAGGAGCATTAATAAAACAAAATTTGACAGAGCCACAAAGTGGATATTAAGCTAGGTTTGACCAAAGGGGTAGGTTTTAAGGAGTGTTTGTGGGAGGGGATCCCCCATGTCCATGGGGAGGGTGGAGAGGAGATTCTTTTCACCACAGATTGGGGTGCCCTTTAAAGATGGCGCCCCAATCTCTGCGGGGCCAATGTTGCCGACTCCGTTAGGCCCTGTGGTGGTGGAAAGCACGCCCCCAGATTCTCTGAGAGAAAGCTTGACCATGCAGCTGGAGAGCCTGATGCCGATTTTCCCACTGAATCGGACGATTCTGCTCCTTATGATGTCGTCTGAACGCTTCCAGCTCCTGCTTGTTGTATGTTGTATGTCTGTTCAGTAGCATCTTGCGAAGAAGTTCCGAGTCTTGTATGGTTGAACGTTAACTGTTTATTGATAATGCATAACTATGTACATATGTACACGCTATGAGCTACCTCCATGCTTGTTTCTACACAGGTCTCTGTCCACTTCGCAACTGACTCTAACCTCAGGTCATAAGTCTCTTTACATCACACGGTGTATGGTACTGTTTCCCAGTCCCACATTAACCCTTGCTATGCCAGATGCCCTTATACTACACAATTGACTTTCCTTAGTGGAAAGCAAATGCAGCAAACAGAGTTCCCACTGACACTCGCCCAGCTTAGAGTTCCAAAATCTGAGCTTGCATTCAATTTGAATTAAATTTATTATTGAATAAAGTGTAAAGGAAAGGAGCGACCAGAACAGAAAGTGGAAATGACTCACCGATATAATATGATGAAATCATTCAGAGAAAAGGCATAGGCACATAACAACAACATCAAGAATTTGCATTTATATAGCCCTTTTACCATTGTAAAACATCTCGAGGCGCTTCATAGGAGAGCTATCGGACAAAATTTGACTTGGAGCCACATAAGGAGATTATGAGCTGCAAAACGTGGTCAAAGAAGTTTGTTTTGCTTGGATTTAGAAGGAGGAGTGAAAGGTAAAGAGGGTTAGGAAGAGAAGTAGAATAAAGAGTCACTGGGATATTGGGTCAATCCTGAGATTTGAAGCAGAGGTACCTAGCCCAAGTCAAAAAGAAAATGGGAGGGCTGTGATAATTGTCATTGCCCTAAAGAAGGAAAGTTGGTGCGGGGTCGAGAGGGCACCTTCATCTGTATCATCAAGATGCTTCCACTCGAACAATCAATGTGGGTTCCTCGACTTATGTAGGCTTCGTGGAGCCCATCAGGATCTGGCTTCTTAAACATGTTTCTCCAGAGGACACTCGGATTGCAAAGTTGGCAGGAGTATGCTACATTCAATCAGTGCTTCTTGTTGCTCACAAGAATACATTCACAGTGTTAAACGTCAAGGCAAGGCCTCATATGAATCTAAATGGAACAACTTAGCATCCAGATCTAAACATGCTGGTTAGGGTGCATTGACCCGAACAGGCGCTGGAGTGTGGCGACGAGGGGAATTTCACAGTAACTTCATTGCAGTGTTAATGTAGGTCTACTTGTGACAATAATAAATAAACTCTAACTTTAACATTAAACACCCCCCTCCCCTCCACCCCACCATGGAACATTAGACGTTGAAAGAAGAGGACAGGACAGGTTATCAAAAACATTTCTTCTTTGTTTGTCCATCAATATTTAATCAGGATGTCTCCCTGGTGTATGGCATCGCTGGCAGCATCCTTTGGCAGTTCCATTAATATCACACCACTTCTGAGAAAGCTGGCAAACCCTTTGAATGCTCAGACCCTTGACAAAGCTGCATCTTCAAACTGAATCTCTGCTCTCTCGGATTAATGTTCTTTGTGACAACCATTGCCAGCAAGGCACTGAATTGCCACTTCCTTTGATTTCAAAGCTTCCAATATTCATTTTGGGCAGCACTGCTGCCGCACAGCACCAGGGACCCGGGTTCGATTCCGGCCTCAGGTCACTGTCTGTGCAGAGGTTGCACATTCTCCCCGTGTCTGCGTAGGTTTCCTCCGGGTGCTCTGGTTTCATCCCACAGTCAAAGGTGTGTGGGTTTGGCGCATCTGCCATGCTAAATTGCCCCTTAGTGTCCCGGGATGCGTAGGGTAGAGGGATTAGCGGGGTAAATATGTGGGGTTACGGGGATAGGACCGAGGTGGGAATGTTGTCAGTGCAGACTCAATGGGCTGAATGGTCTCCTTCTTCACTATAGGGATTCTATGATTCAATGATTCATGCATTAATCAACAGATTAATAGCCACAAATAGGCTTGCTTTTGATGGGAAGCCCTCCATTTCTTTTCCATTTCTCCTTTTTTCTCCCACTACTTTTCTACATGAGTCTTTCATGGTGCTTTTATATGATGTCTTACAGTCACCCAGGCTGCTTTGATAACACCTCCCAAACCCACAGCCTGCATCACCCAGAAAGATAAAGATGGCTGCTGCATGAGAACATCACCACCTCTGAGTCCTCATGTAAGTTACACACACCATCCAGTCTTGGACATATCACTATAGAAAGAGTGAACTAGAATCATAGAATCACTACAGTGCAGAAGGAGGCCATTTGGCCTGTCGAATCTACACTGACTCTCCAACAGAGCATCCAACCCAGGCCCACACCCTGCCCTATCCCATAACCCCATGTATTTATCCCGCTAATCCCCTAACCTACACATCTTAGACACTAAGGGGCAATTTTAAAGTTAAAGTTATAGTTTATTTATTCATCACAAGTAAGGCTTACATTAACACTGCAATGAAGTTACTGTGAAATTCCCCTAGTCGCCACAGTCCGGCGCCTGTTCGGGTCAATGCACCTAACCAGCACGTCTTTCAGAATGTGGGAGGAAACCGGAGCACCCGGAGGAAACCCACGCAGACACGGGGAGAACATTCAAACTCCACACAGACAGTGACGCAAGCCGGGAATCGAACCCAGGTCCCTGGAGCTGTGAGGCAGCAGTGCTAATTTAGCATGGCCAATCCACCTAACCTGCACAACTTTGGACTGTGGGAGGAAACCGGAGCACCCAGAGGAAACCCACACAGACACGGGGAGAACGTACAAACTCCACATAGACAGTGACCCGAGGCTGGAATTGAACCCGGGTCCCTGGCGCTGTGAGGCAGCAGTGCGAACCACTGTGCCACCGTGCTGAATCTCATTGGGGTGAATTTTCCTGTTCCGCCTGCCACGGGAATCCTGGTGGGAGAGGAGCAGACAATGAAAAGGTCCATTGACCTCGGGTAAGATTTTCCGGTTTCGGAGCGAGCGTGGCCTGAATAACCCAACCATTATCTAATGAGATAAATAACCAGACAGTCTATTTCCATGATATCAGTTGAGGGATAAATATTCTGGTTCCACACAAAGACCAAAGTTAGTTGCAGAAAACCCTTTACTACAAAATGAAAAGGAATGGACAGAAGCAAGACATGCAAAGAACACTGTGCCTGAGGTCTCTCTCTGCCTGAGGCAACCCCATGGGGGAGCAACACCCAACAGAACAGGTCTTTGCACCCCCTCCCCAATCCTGAATAGGCCTCCTGGGAGCTGAACGGCATCCAACCCCTTCAGAAAGGAAGGGAAGACCTACATTTATAGAGCCCCCTTTCATAAACTCTGGATGTTTCAAAGTGCATTAAAAGAGAATGAAATCTTTTTGAAGTGTAGTCACTGTCATACAGTAGGAAATGGGGCAGATTATTTGCACACAGCAACATCATTAATATAAAGATTCTTTCCAATGTGTGCAGAAGAAAATAGGTTTCAGTGTTCTCATTTTTTTTGTTGGATGTGGCAAGACTCTCATTATTTTCTTGTCAGCCTGGCTGAGAACAGCAAGAGTGTGATTTATACGGTTGTTCCCCGGGTTGAGTTGCCAGTAATCCTCTGCACATTAGCTATCAGGGACAACTGTCCCATTCCACTCACCCCCACCCTCATAGCATAAAACCCTGCTGATTCTCTTCGTTCAGCTCTGACGAAGGGCCATCCAGGGACTCGAAACGTTGGCTCTATTCTCTCCCCACAGATACTGTCCGCCCTGCTGAGATTTTCCACAATTGTCTGTTTTTTGTTTCAGATTCCAGCATCTGCAGTAATTTGCTTTTATTTCTTTACTCATGATCTTGTTGCGGTTTGTGGGATCTGGGTGTGTGTGAATCGGGTGTTGTGCTGCTACATTACAACAGCCACTACACTTTAAAAACACTTAATTCGCGGCAAAACCCTTTTGCATGCTCCAAGGGTGGTCATGAAAGGCACTATATAAATGCAAGTCTTCCTTACTCATTTTAAGGCAACATTCATTTGGAATATCACAGATACAGAGGTGGGAACTGTTACCTTCAATGACAGATTTATGTATAAATAAACCTGCAGATTCCATAGCACCAATATTTTTATTACAGTAATTCCCCATGCAAGTCCTGGGGGGTTATCACATGGGGAATCGATATTACATTATGATATTTTAGCATTTCTTTGAGTTTTCTATTTAACCTGACCGAATGTGGAATCTATATGATACAGATGAGATTGTACTTAGACCTTGTTTTCAAATTTCACGTGGCTTCTCTCTCTATCTCGGCAACCTCTTCCAGTCCGACAAACCGTTGAGATCTCAGCCTCCAGCCTCCAGTGCAACCCAGATTTAAATGCTCTACTGTTAATGGCTGCCCTTTCACATTCCTCGTCCCTAAGCTCCAGAATTCCCTCCCACTCCTTTCTGCCTCACACCCTCTCTCTCTCCCCCCTTTAAAGTTTATTTACTTATTAGTCACATGTAAGGCTTACATTAACACTGCAATGAAGTTACTGTGAAATTCCCCTAGTTGTCACAGTCCGGCGCCTGTTCGGGTCAATGCACCCTAATCAGCACGTCTTTCAGCCTGTGGGAGGAAACCGGAGCACCCGGAGGAAACCCGCGCAGGCACGGGGAGAATGTGCAAACTCCACACAGACAGTGACCCGAGCTGGGAATCGAACCCGGGTCCCTGGCGCTGTGAAGCAGCAGTGCTCACCACTGTGCTACCGTGACGCTCATTCACACCTGTCTCTGGAACCAAGCTTTTGTTTACCTGTCCTAACCTCTCCTGATGTGGCTCAGTGTCCAATCTTGCTGATAACACTCTTCCTCCTTGGGATGTTTTACTGCATTAAGGGGGTGGCATGGTGGCACAGTGGTTAGCATTGCTGCCCGACACCGCCAGAGACTGGGGTTCAATTCCCGGCTTCGGTCACTGTCTGTCTGGAGTCTGCATGTTCGCCCCATGTCTGCATGGATTTCGTCTGGGTGCTGCGTGTTATATAATTACAAGCTGTTGTTGTAAATATAAAATGCATCAGCCCAAAGATAGTTTCTTTTCAGATCAGTCACAGAATTGTAGTGACTGTTCAATCCCATTTTATTTAAGGATTTGTGGAAGGTGTTACTGAGTGTGAAAACACACAAATCAAATGAAAGATAGAGATATTCACAACTATGAAGGGTTTGAATAGAGTAGATAGCCAGGACTGTTTCCAGCGACAGGATTGGTAACCAGAAGGTAAAGATTAAAGATAATTGGCAAAAGAACCTGAGGGGAAACCTTGGGGCAACACAGTGGCACAGTGGTCAGCACTGCTGCTTCACAGCGCCAGGGACCCGGGTTCAATTCCGGCCTCGGGTCACTGTCTGTGTGGAGTCTGCACGTTCTCCCCGTGTCTGCATGGGCTTCCTCCGGGTGCTCCGGTTTCCTCCCACAGTCTGAAAGACGTGCGGGTTAGGTTGATTGGCCCATGTCAAATTGCCCCTTAGCGTCAGGGGGATTAGCAGGGTAAATATTTGGGGTTACAGGGATAGGGCCTGGGTGGGATTGTTGTCAGTGCAGATTTGATGGGCTGAATGGCCTCCTTCTGTGCTGTTGGAATTCTATTCTATGAAATGAGGAGAATTTGTTTCGCCGGAATTCTACCGAACCACCCATCATGGGAATTAGAGCGGACGAGGAGCGGAAAATGGGAAGATCCATTGACCTGGGGTGGGATTTTCCGATCTCAGGACGAGCCAGGCTGTAAAATCCCGTCCAGTGTATTCAGAACACGTTGCCTGAAATGGTGGCGGAAAACTATCCGGCGATAGTGAGGCCTTAGTGGCTGGTTCCTTGTTACCCATGTCGAAGCGAGCATAGAAGTTGTTGAGCTCATCAGGGAGGGAGGCATCGTCACTCAGGGGGTAGGTAATCTTGCTTTTGTAATCTGTGATGGATTGAATGCCTTGCCACATGCGCCAGGGGTCTGTATTGTTGTGGAAATGGTTCTCAATCTATCATATGGTAAGGTTTTAATAACCTCGCATCCAATTTGTAATTGGCTAGCTAAACAATCTAATCAATGAGGCTGCCTCACCATATACATTGTATCACATCTCAGAGTATCTTTCAGGTTTAATTGAATGAAAACAACATTTATTGAAGTAAGCGGATTGCACTAATGGAAACAAAAACTATCTAACTCATCAATTCTTCCAGTTCAGGAGACTGCTCATTAGATAACTGATGAAGAAATATTTATCATTCATAGAAACATAGAAGGATACAGTGCTGAACTGGGCCATTCGAACAGTAACTTCCAGAAGAGAATTAGATAAACAGTCGACAGGAAAATAAATTGTGTGGGTTCTGGGTTGTGAGGAGAATGGGATTAATAAACTATGTGTTTCAAAGAGCTAGCACGGGTGCAATGGGCCAAATGGCCCAGTTCAGCACTGTATCCTTCTATGTTTCTATGAATGATAAATATTTCTTCATCAGTTATCTAATGAGCAGTCTCCTGAACTGGAAGAATTGATGAGTTAGATAGTTTTTGTTTCCATTAGTGCAATCCGCTTACTTCAATAAATGTTGTTTTCATTCAATCGATCACAGATTACAAAAGCAAGATTACCTACCCCCTGAGTGACGATGCCTCCCTCCCTGATGAGCTCAACAACTTCTATGCTCGCTTCGACATGGGTAACAAGGAACCAGCCACTAAGGCCTCACTATCACCGGATGACCAGTTGGATAGGCCTGGGTTGTTTTCTCTGGAGCAGAGAAGCCTGAGGGGGGCGACCTGATTGAGGTGTTCAAGATTATGAGGGGCATGGACAGGGTGGAAAAGGAGCAGCTGTTCCCCTTAGTTGAAAGGTCAGTTACGAGGGGACACAAGTTAAAAGTGAGGGGTGGGAGGTTTAGAGGGGATTTGAGGAAAAAGCTTTTTACTCAGAGGGTGGTGAGGGTCTGGAATGAGCTGCCTGGGAGGGTGGTGGAGGCGGGATGCCTCACATCCTTTAAAAAGTACCTGGATGAGTACTTGGCACGCCATAACATTCAAGGCTATGGGCCAAGTGCTGGCAAGTGGCATTAGGTGGACAGGTCAGGGCCTTTCATGCGTCGGTGCAGACTCGATGGGCCGAAGGGCCTCTTCTGCACTGTAGTATCCTGTGGTTCTGTGATTTTGTGATTCTGAGACCAGGTGCTCACTCTGTCTACCTCTGATATAAAGGATACTCTACACAGAGTGTGCACTCACAAGGCCTCTGGCCCCAGAGGACATTCCTGGATCGGTACTCAAGGCATGTGCTGATCAGCTGGCTGAGGTCTTTACTGACATCTTCAACCTGTCACTGGCCCGGTGGCAGTCCCCAATGCTCCAACTGTACAACCATTGCTCTTGTGCTGAAGCAATCGAATGTGACGAGCCTGAATGACTACCGCCCTATTACACTCACCCCCATCATAATGAAGTGCTTCGAGTGACTGGTCCTGACTCACCTAAAAGACAATGTCCCTGCCAACCTCGGCCAGGTTTGTCTATCGCGCAAACAGGTCAACGGAAGATGCTATTTCAACTACTCTTCTCTCTGCGCTGACCCATTTGGAAAGCAAGGACACCTATGTCAGAATGTTGTTCGTTGACTACAGCTCAGCATTTAACACAATCATCCCCACCAAAATTGTCCATAAACTCCATACTCTAGGAGTCAACACCTCCCTCTGTAACTGGACCCTGGACTTCCAAACCAACAGGCTCCAGTCTGTCAGGTTAGGTAAGCTCACCTCCCCCACCCTAACCCTGAGCACTGGGGCTCCACAAGAATGCGTGCTGAGCCACTTTCTCTACTCCCTCTTCACCTACGACGGTATGCCTGTCCGTGACACCAATACCATCATCAGGTTCGTGGATGACACTACGGTGATAGACCTGTGCAGGCCTGATCACTAATGAGTCAACCTACAGGGAAGAGGTCCAACATCTGGTGATGTGGAGCGCTGGAAACAACCTGGCCCTCAACACTAAGGAGATCAAAGAACTCATTGTGAACTTCAGGAAGTCCCGAGGCAGCACACACCTCCATTTACACCAATGGGGTAGAGGTGGAAAGGGTCTGCAGCTTCAAATTCCTGGGTGCCTACATCACGGAGGAGCTTTCATGGTCCTTCAACTCTTCCTCCCTGGTGAAGAAGATTCAGCAATGCTTATACTTCATGAGGAGGCTACAGAGAGCCAACCTGTCCCCCAGCTTATAAGACCATAAGACACTGGAGCAGAAATTAGGCCACTCAGCCCATCGAGTCTGTTCCTCCATTCAATCATGGCTGATATTTTTCTCATCCCCATTCCCCTGCCTTTTCCCCATAACCCCTGATCCCCTTATTAATCAAGAACCTATCTCTTAAACTTCTAGCGGTGCACAGCAGAGAGCATCTTGTCGACCTGCATCGCGGTGCAGTGGAATGGGTGGTCTGTGGCAGTGTGGCAGTTACTCCATTTCTGACCGGAAAGCTCTGCAGCGGGTAGTTAAAACTGCCCAATACATCATCGGCACCCAGCTACCAGCCATCCAGGACATTTATCACATACGTTGTCTGTGGAGGTCTCTCAGCTTTACTGGAGATCCCACCCATTCCAACCAGAGACTGTTTGCCTCCCTGCAATCTGGGAGCATTACATTAGAACCCGTAGGACCAGGCTCAGAAACAGCTTCTTCCCCGGAGCTGTTACCCAGCTGAACTCTGTCCTTGAACATATAAGTCTCACAACACCAGGTTAAAGTCCAACAGGTTTATTTGGTAGCAAATACCATAAGCTTTCGGAGCGCTGCTCCTTCGTCAGATGGAGTGGATATCTGCTCTCAAACAGTGCAAACAGGCACAGAAATCAAATTACAGAATACTGATTAGAATGCAAATCTCTACAGCCAGCCAGGTCTTAAAGGTACAGACAATGTGGGTGGAGGGAACATTAAACACAGGTTAAAGAGATGTGTATTGTCTCCAGACAGAACAGCTAGTGAGATTCTACAAGCCCAGGAGGCAAGCTGTGGGGGTTACTGATAATGTGACATAAATCCAACATCCCGGGGCTGTAGAGATTCGCATTCTAATTAGTATTCTGTAACTTGATTTCTGTGTCTGTGCACTGTTTGAGAGCAGATATCCACTCCATCTGACGAAGGAGCAGTGCTCCGAAAGCTTATGGTATTTGCTACCAAATAAACCTGTTGGACTTTAACCTGGTGTTGTGAGACTTCTTACTGTGCTTACCCCAGTCCAACGCCGGCATCTCCACATCTTGCACATATCCCCAGGCGATGGCCATTGCGCAATGTGCATGTATACACTATTTTATAATGACTACTTGCATTTGCTATTTCTTTCTTTGTATCTGGGGAGCCTGCAAGCTCACATTGCGTTGTATTTGTATTTGTGCGCTATGCAATGACAATAAAGTTGAATTGAGTTGAATTGAATGAAGTGTTTTGATAGATTAAATGAGGAGAATTTATGTTTCGTGTGACAGGAGGATCGGTAACCAGGGGACACAGATTTAAGATAACTGAGAAACGCACTAGAAGGGAGATGTGGAGCATTTATCCTCTGCCTGATTGGGAGTGTGCTGTTTGAAATATTATTCATTTATGATGGAATGCTGGTCCATCACAGGTTAAGGTTCAGACATTATATCCAATCAAACTTCTTTGGCCAATGACCTTGCCAATGTAAAACCACTCGACAATTTCCGTGGCCAGCGGTGCGGTCCACAGGGCATTCTTTAATTGTTTGTAATGCCCAGCCTTAAATAATGCTATAAGACTGTTAAAGCTTTCAACAGCTACTGGGATTTCACCCGAGTGTATTTCCAGAAGGCAGCCGGACGTGGCGTAGGGTAATTAGCAGCGGTCAGGGTGAGCTTGGAGCCCCTGGTCACCACTTTCTGCACCAGAGGAGCATTGGATATGAAATGTGGAAGGAACCACCGATAATTTATTGGGGAAAGAACATGAGGGAGTGAAGCTACACTGAACAGCCAATGAGGTACTTCTGAAGTGTAGTCACTGTTGTAAATTGATGGCCAATTGATGCACAGCAAGCTCCCACAAACAACAATGTGGTCGCTACCAGATAATCTTTGTTTGAGGGATAATCATTGGCCAGGGCACCAGGAGAACTCTCTTCTTCTTTGAAATAATGCCAAAGAATGTTTTATTGCCATCATACAGTTTATTTATTTTATTTATTTCAAGTTTATTTATTCGTGTCACAAGTAGGCTTACATTAACACTGCAATGAAGTTACTGTGAAAATCCCCTAATCGCCACACTCCAGCGCCTGTTCAGATGCACTGAGAGAGAATTTAGCATGGCCAATGCACCTAGCCAGCACATCTTTCGGATTGCGAGAGGAAACTGGAGCACTCGGAGGAAACCCATGCAGACACGGGGAGAACGTGCAGAACCACCCAAGCCGAGAGTCGAACCCGGGTCCCTGCTGCTGTGAGGCAACAGTGCTGACCACTGTGCCATCATGCCAATGTAAAGCATTAGCTTTACAGCTAAAATATGGCACCGCTGATAGTGCAGTTGTAATGACCTCAACAAGGTCCATGAGGTTGGCCTCTTTGAGTATGAGCTCCCTGATTGAGGTAGTGATTGCCTGCCCAATCAGGAAGTCTCACCTGTGTATATAATGAAGAATGCCAGGTCTTCTGACACTCCGGATTCTGACTTTATACTTGAAGCACTCTTAGGAGTAGAGATAGGTTTGTAAATATGGGGAATCCGGTGATGGGACACCAGCTTCTGGGAAGTTATTTCAGCAATACCGCACTGGAGGTACCAGCCTTCATCAGGCTGGAGAGGGATTTGAATCCTCAACCTCATGATGTAGAGATCAGGATGCTATCAACTGAGCTGCCCCTGCTAGAGAGGTAGATATGATTGTGTATGCTGTATGATTGAGTCTTCAAGGTGCAGCTTACTAATATTTCTATTAACCTTTGACATGGTGATGCTTTGCTCTGTGTGGCTCTTTGTTGTCCTTTATCGCGAAGGGGATGGAGGTCTTGCTGCAATTGTACAAGGTACTGGTGAGGCCGCAACTGGAGTACTGTGTGCAATTTTGGTCCCCTTATTTGCGGAAGGATATATTGGCCTTGGAGGGAGTGCAGAGAAGGTTCACCAGGTTGATACCGGAGATGTGGGGGTTAGTTTATGAGGAGAGATTGAGTAGATTGGGCCTGTACTCGTTGGAGTTTAGAAGGCTGAGGGGGGATCTTACAGAGACATATAAGATAATGAAGGGGCTAGACAGGGTAGAGGCAGAGAGATTCTTTCCATTTAGAAAGGAAACAAGAACTAGAGGACACAGCCTCAAGATGAGGGGGAATCAGTTTAGAACAGAGTTGAGGAGGAACTTCTTCTCTCAGAGGGTAGTGAATCTCTGGAATTCTCTGCCCATTGAAGCAGTGGAGGCTACCTCGTTAAATATGTTTAAGTCACAGGTAGATAGATTTCTGATCAATAAGGGAATTAAGGGTTATGGGGAGAGGGCGGGTAAGTGGAACTAAACCATTATCAGATCAGCCATGATCTTATTGAATGGTGGGGCAGGCTCGAGGGGCTAGATGGCCTACTCCTGCTCCTGTTTCCTATGTTCTTTGTAAAGGTATTTTCACAGTTTCTACCCGAACCTCCAATGCATCCATTCCAGTGGAACTGATGTGCTTAAATAGTGAGGAAATATTTCTGCTGCCGATGCGGGATGATTGAAATTGTACTCGTGTTCATAGAATAGAATCCCTACAGTGCAGAAGGAGGCTATTCAGCCCATCGAGTCTGCACTGACCACAGTCCCACCCAGGTCCTATCCCTGTAATCTCTCATATTTATGCTGCTAATCCCCCCGACACTAGGATCTATTTAGCACAGCCAATCAATCTAACCCGCACATCTTTGGACTGTGGAAAGAAACCGGAGCACCCGGAAGAAACCCACGCAGACACGGGGAGAATGTGCAAACTCCACACAGACAGTGTGGAGTTGAACCTGGGTCCCTGGAGCTGTGAGGCAGCAGTGCTAGCCACTGTGCCACCATGTCGCCCCATCTTAACTTTCAACCTTAGTTTACTTACTTGAAAGGTAATGTACTTCTTATGTTACAATGTTTTAAAATAACTAATTAATCATAAAATTGTGCACCACTTTGAAGATACTGGCATCTGATCTTTTGAACTGAGCCTGACTGCACCAGCAGAATCATTTTTGTTTTGCACAGAATTTACAGGATCAGGCCATTCAGGCCAAATGCTCCCTGCTGTAACTTATACTTCCTCAATAACCTCTATTTCATCTGGCTGTCCCAACGTCTTTCTTTTTATTCACTCATGGGATGAGGGAACTGTTGGCTGGACCAGCATTTATTGCCAATCACTGAGGACATTTAAGAGTCAACCACATTGCTGTGGGTCTGGAGTCACATGTAGGCCAGACCAGGTAAGGACGGCAGATTTCCTTCCCTAAAAGACAATAGTGAACCAGGTGGGTTTTTTTACGACAATCAACAATGCTTTCATGCTCGTCGTTATACTTTTAATTTCAGATATTTTGTTGAATTCAAATTTCACCATCTGCTGTGGTGGGATTTGAACCTGGGTCCCCAGAACACTATTCTGGGTCTCTGGATTACTAGTCCAGGAACGATACCACTCCACCACTGCCTCCTCGCAATCTATCCATTTCCTTTGGTAGGAAATAGAATATAGAACAGCACTGCACGGTAACAGGCCCTTCGGCCCACCATATTGTGCTGAACATGACACCAAATGCATTCTTGATTTCATTGGTCAGAACATTGAATTCAGGAGTTGGGACGTCTTGTTGAAGTTGTACAAGACATTGGTAAGGCCACACTTGGAATACTGTGTACAGTTCTGGTCACCCTATAATGTTATACCCTATTATAGAAAGGTTAATATTAAACTTATAGAGATCCATAAAATAATGAGGGGCATAGATCAGCTAGATAGTCAACCTCTTTTCCCAAAGATAGGGATGTCTAAAACTAGAGGGCATAGGTTTAAGGTGAGAGGAGAGAAATACAAAAGGCTCCAGAGAGGCAATTTTTTCACTCAGAGGGTGGTAAGTGTCTGGAACGAGCTGCCAGAGGTAGTAGTAGATGCGGGTACAATTTTGGCTTTTAAAAAGCATTTAGACAGTTACATGAGTAAATTGGTTACAGAGGGATATGGACCAAATGCGGGCAATTGGGACTAGCTTAGTGGTTAAAACTGGGCAGCCCGGACAAATTGGGCCAAAGGGCCTATTTCCATGCTGTAAACCTCTATGACTCTATAAATTAAACTAATCCCTTCTGCCTGCCCTTGGTCCTTATCCATTGAAGTTTTAGTTTGCCCATGAGACTTCCTTGGCTGACACAACTAGGGCAGCAGAGTTACCTGTGGAGAAGTACGTCTGTGTAAACTAAGTCATTACTCTCTAACTCGAGTTTATTTGACATGGGAATCCCAGGCTAGTGCCGAGGGATGAAGATTCAAAGTGAAAATAATGGACAACAAGATCAGGAGGCTGGAAAATAATTAAATGTGAAAGGAAAAAAGTAAGATAACAAAAATTAGGAGGATTAAAGGAAATCTATAGAACCTTGCACTACCTCAAAACATTCTACAGCCAATTGTATACATTCTCAAGTGCAGTCACTGGGCGGGATTCTCCGGTCTTGTCCGTAGTGGGACCTGTTGTGAACAAGAATGGAGAATTTGGCGTTCCAGCCAAAATTCCATTCACTTTCAGCAGCACCGGAGAATCCTGGCCACAATGAAGATTTCCGCCCATGTGATGGAAGTCTTTGGGCTCCATACCTAAGGAAGGATGTGCTGGCCTTGGAGGGGGTCCAGAGGAGGTTCACAAGAATGATCTTGACAGAGCCTACTAGGGAACAGGCAATTCTGGATTTGGTGATGTGTAATGAGGCAGACTTGATTAGGGGACTTAAAGTGAAGGAACTCTTCGGGAGCAGTGACCACAATATGATAGAATTTACCCTGCAGTTTGAACATAGAACATAGAACATTACAGCGCAGAACAGGCCCTTCGGCCCACGATGTTGCACCGACCAGTTAAAAAAAAAAACTGTGACCCTCCAACCTAAACCAATTTCTTTTCGTCCATGAACCTATCTACGGATCTCTTAAACGCCCCCAAACTAGGCGCATTTACAACTGATGCTGGCAGGGCATTCCAATCCCTCACCACCCTCTGGGTAAAGAACCTACCCCTGACATCGGTTCTATAACTACCCCCCCTCAATTTAAAGCCATGCCCCCTCGTGCTGGATTTCTCCATCAGAGGAAAAAGGCTATCACTATCCACCCTATCTAAACCTCTAATCATCTTATATGTTTCAATAAGATCCCCTCTTAGCCGCCGCCTTTCCAGCGAAAACAATCCCAAATCCCTCAGCCTCTCCTCATAGGATCTCCCCTCCATACCAGGCAACATCCTGGTAAACCTCCTCTGCACCCTCTCCAAAGCCTCCACATCCTTCCTGTAATGTGGGGACCAGAACTGCACACAGTACTCCAAGTGCGGCCGCACCAGAGTTGTGTACAGTTGCAACATAACGCTACGACTCCTAAATTCAATCCCCCTACCAATAAACGCCAAGACACCATATGCCTTCTTAACAACCTTATCTACTTGATTCCCAACTTTCAGGGATCTATGCACACATACACCTAGATCCCTCTGCTCCTCCACACTATTCAAAGTCCTCCCGTTAGCCCTATACTCAACACATCTGTTATTCCTACCAAAGTGAATTACCTCACACTTCTCCGCATTAAACTCCATCCGCCACCTCTCGGCCCAACTTTGCAACCTGTCTAAGTCTTCCTGCAAACTACGACACCCTTCCTCACTGTCTACCACACCACCGACTTTGGTGTCATCAGCAAATTTGCTAATCCACCCAACTATACCCTCATCCAGATCATTAATAAATATTACAAACAGCAGTGGCCCCAAAACAGATCCCTGAGGTACACCACTTGTAACCGCACTCCATGATGAATATTTACTATCAACCACCACCCTCTGTTTCCTATCCGCTAGCCAATTCCTGATCCAATTTCCTAGATCACCCCCAATCCCATACATCTGCATTTTCTGCAGAAGCCTACCATGGTGAACCTTATCAAACGCCTTACTAAAATCCATATATACCACGTCCACTGCCTTGCCCCCATCCACCTCCTTGGTCACTTTCTCAAAAAACTCAATAAGGTTAGTAAGGCACGACCTACCTGCCACAAAACCATGCTGACTATCACCTATCAATTCATTACTCTCCAAATAACTATAAATCCTATCCCTTATAATTTTTTCCAACATCTTGCCGACAACAGAAGTGAGACTCACCGGTCTATAATTCCCGGGGAAGTCTCTGTTCCCCTTCTTAAACAATGGGACAACATTCGCTAACCTCCAATCTTCTGGTACTATACCAGAGGCCAACGATGACCTGAAGATCAGAGCCAGAGGCTCTGCAATCACTTCTCTTGCCTCCCAGAGAATCCTTGGATAAATCCCATCCGGACCAGGGGATTTATCTATTTTCAGACCCTCCAGAATATCCTGCACATCCTCCTTATCAACTGTAATACTGTCTATTCTACTCCCCTGCAACCCAGTGTCCTCCTCAGCTATATTCATGTCCCCTTGCGTGAACACCGAAGAGAAATATTGGTTCAATGCTTCACCAATCTCCTCCGGTTCCACACATAACTTCCCTCTGCCATCTATAACTGGCCCTAAACTTGCCCCAACCAACCTTCTGTTCTTGACATACCTATAGAACGCCTTAGGATTCTCTTTAACCCTATCCGCCAAAGTCTTCTCATGTCCCCTTTTAGCCCTTCTAAGCTCGCTCTTCAACTCCCTCTTAGCCAATCTAAAGCTTTCTAGTGCACTACCCGAGTGCTCACGTCTCATCCGAACATAAGCCTCCTTTTTCTTTTTAACCAACAAAGAAACTTTTTTGGTGCACCACGGTTCCCTAGCCCTACCAATTCCTCCTTGCCTGACAGGGACATACCTATCACAGACTCGCAGTAGCTGCTCCTTGAAAAAACTCCACATGTCGGACGTTCCCAGTCCCTGTAATCTCCTAGTCCAACCTATGTTTCCTAATTCTCTCCTAATAGCCTCATAATTACCCTTCCCCCAGCTAAAACCACTGGCCCGAGGTTCATGCCTATCCCTTTCCATCACTAAGGTGAACGTAACCGAATTGTGGTCACTATCACCAAAATGCACACCAACTTCCAAGTCTAGCACCTGGTCTGGCTCATTTCCCAGCACCAGATCCAATATAGCCTCACCTCTAGTTGGCCTGTCTACATACTGAGTCAAAAAACCTTCCTGCACGCTTTGAACAAAAACTGACCCCTCTAACGAGCTAGAGCTATAACAATTCCAGTCAATATTAGTCAAGTTAAAATCCCCCATAACAATTGCCCTATTACTTTCACTCCTAAGCAGGATTGACTCCGCAATCCTTTCCTCAACCTCTCTAGAACTTTTAGGAGGTCTATAAAAGACTCCCAACAGGGTGACCTCTCCTCTCCTATTTCTAATCTCCGCCCATACTACCTCAACAGATAAGTCCTCATCAAACCTCCTCTCTGACACTGTGATACAATCTCTGACCAATAATGCTACCCCTCCCCCTCTTCTACCTCCTTCCCTACTTCGACTAAAACATTTGAACCCCGGGACCTGTTTGAGAGGGAGAAACTAGAATCAGATGTAACGGTATTACAATTAAATAAAGGTAACTACAAAGACATGAGGGAGAAGCTGGCCAGAGGTGATTGGAAAGGGAGCCTCGCAGGGAAGACAGTGGAACAGCAATGGCAGGAGTTTTTGGGGGTTATTCGGGAGGCACAACAGAAATTCATCCCAAGGAGGAGGAAACATGCCAAGGGGAGGACGAGGCATCCATGGCTGATGAGGAAAGTCAAGGACAGCATAAAAGCAAAAGAAAAAGCATACAAAATGGTGAGGATTAGTGGGGAGCCAGAGGATTGGGAAGCCTTTAAAAGCGAGCAGAGGATAACTAAAAAGCAATAAGGGGGGAGATGATGAAATATGAGTGTAAGTTAGCTAGTAATATAAAAGAAGATAGGAAGAGTTTTTTTCAATATATAAAAGGTAAGAGAGTGGCAAAAATAGACATTGGACAACTGGAAAATGAGTCTGGAGAAGTAATAATAGGAAACAAAGCAATGGCAGAGAAACGGAATAATTACTTTGCATCAGTCTTCACGGTGGAAGATACCAGTGGGATGCCAGAGCCCCAGGAGAATCAGGGGGCACAGGTGAGCAGGGGCTCAGGTACATAACAGAAAGCTCAGCCACCTATCATTGTGCAGGTTCTGATGGTGATAGAGAGTGAGCCACACAGCTCAGTTCCTCAGGCCACGCACACCAGAACAAAATCGTGCATGACGTATTTATAGAGGCCCTGCAGCCAATCCCATCACTGTCAAATCAAAGTCTCCACTCCACTGCAGTCATTGCTGCCTCAGAGCATGTGACCCCACCCCCGCAATTCCTCGTCCCACAACCCCACTAGGGGTCATGGCCTACAGTTTGGGAATTGCTGGTTTAACGTTTTATCCAGAAGGTGGTGCCTCAGACAGCTTGGCACTCCCTCAGTCCTTCACTGGATGTGTCGGCTGAGCCTCGGTGCTCCAGTCTCTGGAATGGGGCTCAATCTCAGTGACCGGAATTTTACCGGCACACCCGCCCCGATTCCGGGGGCAGGCGAGGCTTGGAGGGTGGCATTCTCCGTTGGCCTCGGGCCGGATCATACGAACCTCGGGCGGACGTGCCGGTAAAATCCCACCTAGTGAGTCACAGCTGCTCCTTATCCAAGACCGCAAGGAACTACAAAAGATCGTGAATGAAGCCCAATCCATCACTCAAACCAGCCTCCCATCCATTGACTCTGTCTACACTTCCCGCTGCCTCGGCAAAGCAGCCAACATAATTAAGGACCCCACGCACCCCGGACATTCTCTCTTCCACCTTCTTCCGTCGGGAAAAAGATACAAAAGTCTAAGGTCACGTACCAACCGACTCAAGAACAGCTTCTTCCCTGCTGCCGTCAGACTTTTGAATGGACCTACCTTGCATTAAGGTGATCTTTCTCTACACCCTAGCTATGACTGTAACACTACATTCTACATTCTCTCCTTCCCTTCTCTATGAACGGTATGCTTTGTCTGTATAGCGTGCAAGAAACAATACTTTTCACTGTATACTAATACATGCGACAATAATAAATCAAACTCAAAAAAAATCAAAAATCAAATCAAAATATTAACATTACAATTCCAAATGACGTTACAGATAGCCTTCTTGCATCCCTGTAATGAGGAACCAAATCCAGTGAAACTCCTCAGGAGATTAAATTGAATCGATAGTATCTTAAGGAGCAGAAGGCAAATAAATCAAAAAAAGACTCAATCTCACTGCATCTCAGGCGAGCGGCAAGGTTGAGAAGGCAGGGCCTTCGTGAATAACCTCAGCCGGTACGGGAATTGAACCCGCGCTGTTGGCTTGGCTGGTGTAGCAGCCTGTGACCTGCTTGAATGAAATAGAATCATTGAAAGGAAACTAACTGCAGACAAATGTCAGAAACAAGCACAGCAAGGTGACATAAAAACTGACATTAAAATTGGCCTAAAAACAAAGCATACTGGGAATACCTCAGTCCAAAACAGTCTGCCTGGAGACAGGCTCTTTCGCTGAATCGGCAACAATAATCTGTCCCTCAATGTCAACAAAACGAAGGAGATTGTCATCGACTTCAGGAAGCATAAAGGAGAACATGCCCCTGTCTACATCAACGGGGGTGAAGTAGAAAGGGTCGAGAGCTTCAAGTTTTTAGGTGTCCAGATCACTAACAACCTGTCCTAGCCCCCCCAGGCCGACACTATAGTTAAGAAAGCCCACCAACGCCTCTACTTTCTCAGGAGGCTAAGGAAATTCAGCATGTCAACTACGACTCTCACCCACTTTTACAGATGCACCATAGAAAGCATTCTTTCTGGTTGTATCACAGCTTGGTATGGCTCCTGCTCTGCCCAAGATCGCAAGGAACTACAAAAGGTCGTGAATGTAGCCCAATCCATCACGCAAACCAGCCTCCCAGCCATTGACTCTGTCTACACTTCCCGTTGCCTCGGCAAAGCAGCCAGCATAATTAAGGACCCCATGCACCCCGGACATTCTCTCTTCCACCTTCTTTCATCGGGAAACAGATACAAAAATCTGAGGTCAGGTACCAACCGACTCACGAACAGCTTCTTCCCTGCTGCTGTCAGACTTTTAAATGGACTTACCTTGCATTAAGTTGATCTTTCTCTACACCCTAGCAATGTCTGTAACACTACATTCTGCACTCTCTCATTTCCTTCTCTATGAACGGTATGCTTTGTCTGTATAGCGCGCAAGAAACAATACTTTTCACTGTATGTTAATACATGTGACAATAATAAACCAAATCAAATCTTTGCAAGGTTCAAGCTCAGACAATTGAAAACCAAAGAAGCACCAGGACACATTAGCATGTGTAAAAGGACAGTTATACAATTCCTGAGAAACAAATCACCGCTATATACACGGGACAGACACGCACCAGCTAAACAAAAGATTCAATGCACATTAGAAACTGAAACTAGACATCTAGCAACAAACACTAAGGGTCCACCATTGAAATCCAACCACAATGATGTGAAACTAATCAGACCTAAGCGCTGATCAGCCAAATCCTCAGAAGGTAGCCGGACAGGTATATGAAACCTATGATGGCAGTGTTAGAGAGCCCACCTCTCCAGCTTCCTCCAGAAGGGCGTCAGGACACGGCAGCGACAAGAGCAGCTCGCCTCCAGATCAGAGAGAGAGACAGACTTGAGAGTTCAACGCACTGACGGAATTGCGAGGATCCGGGGTATGAATTTCTAAATGATCAATTTGCTAGAGAGAAAATTGTTAAAGTTGTAAAATTAAGTCTTTTACTGTTTGGAATAAAGTTGTGACTTGGTTATTTATGATTGGTTCATGCATGTAGTCCTTTTGCCTGATATATGCAGAGGTGTTTGGGTAAAATCCATTGGACACAATGCTGGTTGAATGATCCCGCAGGATATTAGGAATACCCCAGACAACACCAAGGATCATGAACCAACTGTCCAGCCAGCTAGCTAGCCAACTCCCATATCTGCAATATGGCGACCATTCAGTGAACAGAAAAACACCGGCCTCTCAGTGATCCAAATGACTATGTGCAATGGGCCTAAACCAACCAGAATATTCTAGAGATTCATAACTGATTGTCTATCCCTATGTCTCCTTAGCTAAATGGCCAATTTGTGCATTTGTATGACCTGTGTCACTCACACACCTCTAGCTTCCCAGTTAGATAGGCCCAGCGCATTAAGCAAGCAATAACAAGTGCTTTTTGTCCCACAAGATTTTAGCTATTGTATTCTGTAAAGCACAATTTTCAGAATTACTAGAAAATATGTAAGGGTGACTATTAATGCCTCGTTTGTCTTGCTATGTAGCCCTCTGCCATCATTAACCAACAGGCCACATTGGAACTGATACAGGATAAGTTGCAATGTTTGAGAAGCCTCAATGCATCTTAATGTTCACTGCCAACAGAGACAGTGGAAACGTTTATTGGCTTTGCTACAGATCAATTGGTCCAGAAATTTGTTTGAACTACACTCACCCATAAATTGTCAAGATGAGTACTTATGTAGAACACACAGCCCAGAAACAGGCCATTCAGTCCACATTCTACACGAACCACCTCCTATCTTACTTCATCTCACCCGATATGAAATCCTCCTGTTTCTTTCTCCTTCACATATTTATCTGGTTTTCCCTTAAATGCGTCTATACTTATCACCTGTGGTACCGAGTTTCACATTCTCACCACTCTCTGGGTAAAGAATGCTTTTTTTCTGAAATCTTGCATTATTTTATATTAATGACCTCTTATTCTGAACTCTTTCCATAACTGGTCACCTCATTACAGGAAAGATGTTGAAGCCATTGAAAGGGTGCAGAGGAGATTTACAAGGATGTTGCCTGGATTGGGGGGCATGCCTTATGAGGATAGGTTGAGGGAGCTTGGTCTCTTCTCCCTGGAGAGACGAAGGATGAGAGGTGACCTGATAGAGGTTTACAAGATGTTGAGAGGTCTGGATAGGGTAGACTCTCAGAGGCTATTTCCAAGGGCTGAAATGGTTGCTACGAGAGGACACAGGTTTAAGGTGCTGGGGGGTAGGTACAGAGGAGATGTCAGGGGTAAGTTTTTCACTCAGAGGGTGGTGGGTGAGTGGAATCGGCTGACGTCGGTGGTGGTGGAGGCAAACTCGTTGGGGTCTTTTAAGAGACTTCTGGATGAGTACATGGGATTTAATGGGATTGAGGGCTATAGATAGGCCTAGAGGTGGGGATGTGATCGGCGCAACTTGTGGGCCGAAGGGCCTGTTTGTGCTGTGGCTTTCTATGTTCTATGTTCTATGTTTACCCTATTAAACACTTCCAAGATTTTAAAGTCCTTGATCAAGTCAAAACTCTCAATCGATATGATTGTGCAATCGATTATAAAGATCGAATCTACAATTTACAGTGCAGAAGGAGGCCATTTGGCCCATCGAGACTGCACTGACAACAAAGAACAAAGAACAAAGAACAAAGAACAATACAGCACAGGAACAGGCCCTTCGGCCCTCCAAGCCCGCGCCGCTCCCCGGTCCAGGATTGAATCCTGAATCCAGGATCCCCACCCAATTTTCCAGCCTATCTACATACCAATATCCTATCCACCGAGCTGTCCCTCACAGCTACGATGCTTTGTTCATTACAACCTATTAACTTACCCCCACCCCCCCATTCCAGACCATGTGATCTCCAGGGAGAGGCGAAAACCCAGAGTGAAAAACCCCAGGGCCAATATGGGGAAAAAAAAATCTGGGAAATTCCTCTCCGACCCCCTGAGGCGATCGAAACGAGTCCAGGAGATCACAATGGCCCCGATCGGAAAATGCTTCCCAACCCTAGTCATTTCCACTTCCACGAACACCATATGAATCCCCTGCCCCCGAGACAGGTTCCCAACTATCCGCAGTCTCACTCTGTACTGGCACCAGCAAGATGATCGTAGAATGAAGCCTTGAAACGAGAAACCAGGAACAATTAGCCCGCGCCGCTCCCTGGTCCAAACTAGATCACTCTTTTGTATCCCTCCATTCCCACTCCGTTCATATAGCTGTCTAGATAAGTCTTAAACGTTCCCAGTGTGTCCGCCTCCACCACCTTGCCCGGCAACACATTCCAGGCCCCCACGACCCTCTGTGTGAAATATGTCCTTCTGATATCTGTGTTAAACCTCCCCCCCTTCACCTTGAACCTATGACCCCTCGTGAACGTCACCACCGACCCGGGGAAAAGCTTCCCACCGTTCACCCTATCTATGCCTTTCATAATTTTATACACCTCTATTAAGTCTCCCCTCATCCTCCGTCTTTCCAAGGAGAACAACCCCAGTTTCCCCAATCTCTCCTCATAACCAAGCCCCTCCATACCAGGCAACATCCTGGTAAACCTCCTCTGTACTCTCTCCAAAGCCTCCACGTCCTTCTGGTAGTGTGGCGACCAGAACTGGACGCAGTATTCCAAATGCGGCCGAACCAACGTTCTATACATCTGCAACATCAGACCCCAACTTTTATACTCTATGCCCCGTCCTATAAAGGCAAGCATGCCATATGCCTTCTTCACCACCTTCTCCACCTGTGACGTCACCTTCAAAGATCTGTGGACTTGCACACCCAGGTCCCTCTGCGTCTCTACACCCTTTATGGTTCTTCCATTTATCGTGTAGCTCCTCCCTACATTATTCCCACCAAAATGCATCACTTCGCATTTATCAGGATTGAACTCCATCTGCCATTTCCTTGCCCAAATTTCCAGCCTATCTATATCCTTCTGTAGCCTCTGACAATGTTCCTCACTATCTGCAAGTCCTGCCAGTTTTGTGTCGTCCGCAAACTTACTGATCACCCCAGTTACTCCTTCTTCCAGATCATTTATATAAATCACAAACAGCAGAGGTCCCAATACAGAGCCCTGCGGTACACCACTAGTCACAGGCCTCCAGCCGGAAAAAGACCCTTCCACTACCACCCTCTGTCTTCTATGACCAAGCCAGTTCTCCACCCATCTAGCCACCTCCCCCTTTATCCCATGGGATCCAACCTTTTTCACTAGCCTACCATGAGGGACTTTGTCAAACGCTTTACTAAAGTCCATATAGACAACATCCACGGCCCTTCCTTCGTCAACCATTTTGGTCACTTCTTCAAAAAACACCACCAGGTTCGTGAGGCATGACCTCCCTCTCACAAAACCATGTTGACTATCGTTAATGAGTTTATTCCTTTCTAAATGCGCATACATCCTATCTTTAAGAATCTTCTCCAACAACTTCCCCACCACGGACGTCAAGCTCAAACCCTCAAACCCTCAAACAGCCTCTCCCAATCAAGAGCTGCCAATTTCTGCCTGATCCCAATAAAGTTAGCCTTCCCCCAATCCAACACCTTACCCTTGGGACACCACTCATCCTTTTCCATCACTATCCTAAAGCTAACAGAATTGTGGTCACTATTTGCCACATGTTCCCCGACCAAAACTTTGAAGACCTGACCGGGCTCATTCCCCAGCACCAGGTCCAGTATAGCCCCCTCTCTAGTTGGGCTGTCCACATATTGTTCCAACGAACCCTCCTGTACACATTTTACAAATGCCTCACCATCCAGAGTCCCTGCCCTCAGCGATTTCCAGTCTATACCAGGGAAATTGAAGTCTCCCACTACAACAACCCTATATTTCCTGCACCTATCCAGTATCTCCTGACATATCCATTCTTCCACTTCCCTTGGGCTGTTGGGGGGCCTGTAGTACACCCCCAACATAGTGACTGCGCCTTTCCTGTTTCTAAGCTCCACCCAGAGTGACTCGCTACACGACTCCTCCGAATTGTCCTCCCTCTGCACCGCTGTAATATGCTCTCCAACCAATACCGCTACTCCCCCACCTCTTTTGGCCCCTCCTCTGTCTCGCCTAAAACACTTGTACCCTGGAATATTCAGCTGCCAGTCCTGTCCCTCTTTCAACCAAGTCTCCGTCACCGCAACCACATCCAAATTCCTCGTGCGCATTAAGGCCCCAAGTTCGTCTGTTTTACCTGCTACGCTCCTTGCATTGAAGTATAAGCACTCCAGACCCCCAGGCTCAGTGAGGTCGTCCTCCCCCAGAGTGCTCTTCTTCTTTGCCAGCCTTGTCCCAGCCCCAAGCTCGTCCCCAGCCACCACACTTATAGACCTAATAGTTAGATCCCCACCCCCCTGCCACACTAGTTTAAACCCCCCCGAACTGCATTAGCAAAGCTCCCAATCCCTATCCCCATAGCCTCACATATCTATCCTCCTAATCCCCCTGCCATTAAGGGGTAATTTAGCTTGGCCAATCAACTGAACCTGCATATCTTTGGAGTGTGGGAGGAAACTCACACAGACACGGGGAGAATGTGCAAACTCCACACAGTCACCCGAGGCAGGAATTGAACCCAGGTCCCTAGCACTGCAAGGCAGCAATGCTAACCACTGTCCCACCATGCCCCAAATCTTCGACTTCTTCATGTAGCTTTTCCTGTTCTACCAAGTTCCAAAGGCATGAGTTGACACGCTCAATTGCCAGTACCCTCTATTGTATTCCACAAATCTTAAACTAGTGTTTTCTGAAACTGCAGGTGTAGTTAAATTAGACATCTTTCTAGTGGCTTCACTTGTCCAGGCATCAAAGGCTGTGTTTTATTTAATAGAGCAATAATGTGACCATTCTCTGTGGAGTGATCAGCTGTGTGGACAAAGCACAAGATCCTATGTCTGTATTTTCCTCCTGTCCTAGCAGCCTCTGAGATTTCTCGGAGGGCAGCACGGTGGCACAGTGGGTTCGCACTGCTGCCTCACAGTGCCAGGGACCCAGGTTCAATTCCCAGCTTGGCTCACTGTCTGTGTGGAGTCTGCACGTTCTCCCCGTGTCTGCGTGGGTTTCCTCCCACAGTCCAAAAGAAACGCTGGTTAGGTGCATTGGCCATGCTAAACTCTCCCTCAGTGTACCCAAACAGGCAGCGGAGTGTGGCGACTTGGGGATTTTCACAGTAACTTCATTGCAGTGTTAATGTAAGCCTACTTGTGACAATAATAAATAAAACTTTAAACTTTTCTTCGCTCCCCAAATTCTAGCCTCTTGAGGATCCCAATTGTACTTGCCCCACCACTGGTGGTCATGCTTTCAGGTGCCAGGGTCCTAAGATCTGAAATTACCTCCCGAAATGTGTCCACCTTTCTCTCACTCTCTTTCCCGAACTCGTTAAAGTCTCCTCTTTGATCATCAGTCCTGATGTCAGGTTCAGTGTCACGTTTTGTTTGGTAATGGTCTTGTGAAGTGCCTTGGGATACTTAACTACTTTACTACTTAACTACAATACGTGATTGCAATTATTGTTCTTAAATCATTCATCATGCAAACGAATTTCTTCAAGAGCAGTGACTGTTGGTAACACCCTAGCCACCAGGTCAGGTCTAGATCACCCCACCCACAGGCAGTGACGGGACGAACACGGTGGTTTATTCAGAGAAACACAGTGGGAAAATTCTGCTTCCTCTTCAGATAGGTCCAATGGATCTTTCATATCCATGGAAACCACCAGAGCAAAGAGACGGGTCTCCATGCCTTCTGAGGATAGCACTTCTGACAATGTTGCACTCCCCTAGTACAGCACAGAGTGTCATTCAGATTACATGCATAAATCATTGAAGATTGAAATCCAAACCTTCCAATAGACAGGAGTACGGAAATTTGAGACAAATTGCCTCTCATATGACTAAAGAAGCTACATGAGGTAAGATCATAAAGGATAAGTGCAGGAGGAGGCCATTCAGCCCCTTGAGCCTGTTCTGTCATTCAACAATATCATGGCTTATCTTCTAACTCCCCCCCACTTTCCCATGCTCCCCATATCCCTCGATTCCTTCAGCGTCCAAAAATCTACTGATCTCCATGTTGAATGCACCCAACAGCTGATCATTCCCAGCTCTGTGGAATTGATAGTGTCTAAGAACTCACAGTTTATTGGAAGAGTGTTAAAACAATGTCTATTTGTGTCACCGTTTACTGCTCCAAGTCTGAGGACATTTGAATCAAGTTTCATAGATCATAGAACCCCTACAGTGCAGAGGAGGCCATTCGGCCCATCAAGTCTGCACTGACAACAATCCCACCTCAGACCCAATCCTCACAACCCCATACATTTACCCCGCTAATCCCTCTAACCTACACATACTAGGTGGCAATTTAGCATGGCCAATCCATCTAACCTGCACATCTTTGGACTGTGGGAGGAAACTGGAGCACCCGGAGGAAACCCACGCAGGCACGGGGAGAACATGCAGACTCTGCACAGATAGTGACCCAAGCTAGGAATCTAACTCAGCTCCCTGGAGCTGTGAGGCAGCAGTGCTAACCACTGTGCCACCGTGCCACCCCATTTTCCAAATGCCTCATTTGGAATTATAAGATGAAGTGACTGAGGGACGGCTGTGGCATTGTTCCCGTTACCCGAGACCTTCATAATCAGGAGTGAATTTATTTTTCAATGTTCCTTCCTTAAAGAACATCAAATTAGAGTGGGAACAAACCTTAATGTGGCGTATTGCCTGTGCTTTTAGTTTTCTAACCTTGCAAAGTGATTTTATGGAAATCGGCTGCTGAGATCGAGCATTTTATGGAATCTCATTCTGTCCAATGAAGTTACTGCAGTCTTTGAGTAACAGAAAGAGAAATTAGGACCCTGACCTTCTGGTTGCTGCCATTTTAACGCACGATCCTGCTCCCATGCCCACATGTCTGTCTTGGGCCTGCTGCAATGTTCCAGTGAAGCTCAACGCAAACTGGAGGAACAGCATCTCATCTACCGGCTCAGCACTTTACAGCCTTCCGGTCTCATCATCGAATTCAACAACTTCAGATAATTCGCTCCACCTCACCTTTGTTTTCATCCTATTTCATTTCAGTTTTTACTGTTCTCTACCTTTTATTTCTTTATGGTCTTTCTGCATTTTTCTTTCCACCCCCCACTCTTTCCTTCCCCCTACTTCATCCCCCTTCCCTTACCTTTCCTCCCCCCGCTTCCCCTTTTCTACATTCTACTCCTGTCCCATTACCAATCCGCCCCCCCCCCCACCCCCCCCACAACATCTTCATCTGTAACAGCTTACAGTTTCTCTGCCGTTTGGCCATTCACACCCTTTATTCTCTCTGTGGACAGCCATCAGCAGTCTTTTCCCCTGGTTTCTGTGACTATGACTCATCTTTCATTCCCTCCCCCTGCAGTATAAATACCTCCCACTTTCTGTGCCTTTGAGCTTTGACAAACGGCCGTCTGGACTCGAAACGACAGCTCTTTTCTCTCCTTACAGATGCTGCCGGACCTGCTGAGATTTTCCAGTGTTTTCTCTTTTGGTGAAAAGAGAAATTAACTGGAGGAGATCAAAGCAAAATGTTTCCACTTTTAACAAATCAGTAGTTTACAGGAGCATCAATGACCCCAGGATATTTGTGTTATCTGAGACTTCTCACACGTACCATTTTAGAGAAGGTGTTATCATGTTTATTTTAAACAGTTTAACACCAGCACAGAAATAGCTGAATGAGGACATTTAAATGAATGCATTAGGATTTATAACCCGTAAATAATTTCAACACCCATGTCTTTGTCCCTTTCTCTTTCAACTGGTGATACGCTATACCTTCCGAATGTTGAGACCTTCTGTCTTCAGATTCTGTCCTCCTTCTCACCCACATTGGAATAGCGCAGCATTAAGTTTACAAAATAAAGCAATACCTAAAATTAGAAACGCTCATCCTTGTGTTCCAATCCCTCCAAGACTTTGCTCCCTGTAACCTCCTCCCTCCCTGCAACCTCCGAGATCTCTGCACTGCTCCACTTCTGGCCTCTTTTGAATCTTCGACTTGAATCATCCCACCATTAGCTGCCAAGCCTTCAGCTGTCTCGAGTAATCTCCTCTCTAACCCTCGCCATCTCTCTCGCCATTTTTAAAACACTCCTTGAAACCTCTCTCTTTGACTATGTTTCTGGTCCTCTGTCCGAATATCTGTTTATATGGCTTGGTGACAAATTTGGTCTGATAATATTCACAACATTTGGCTGGCACGATGGCACAGTGGTTAGCACTGTTGCCTCACAGCTCCAGGAACCTGGGTTCGATTCTGGCCTCGGGTCACTGTCTGTGTGGAATTTGCACATTCTCCCCGTGTCTGCGTGGGTTTCCTCCGGGTGCTCCGGTTTCTTCCTACAGTCCAAAGATGTGCAGGTTAGGTGCATTGGCCGTGCTAAATTCTCCCTCAGTGTCCCAGGATGTGTAGGTTAGGGGGATTAGTGGGGTAAATATGTGAGGATAGGGCCTGGGTGGGATTGTGGTCGGTGCAGACTCGATGGGCCGAATGGCCTCCTTCTGCACTGTAGGGATTCTATTCTATGAACATCCTGTTTTGAGAATTAAATACTTGAGGCCGTTGCAATATTTAATGACTATATTTTCAGATAATGGATGAGATTCTCTGGCTTCCCAGCTGTGTGGTTCCTGCCAGTGGAAGGTGGCGCGTTGTTTGCCAGCGGCAGGATTCTCTGGTCCCGCCGCTGTCAATGGGAATTCCCATTGATGGCACTCCATGCCAGCGGGATACCCGCGAGCAGGGCTGCGCGGCGGCGGGGCCAGAGAATCCCGCCGGTGTGAATGGCTGGAGAATCCCGGCCCATAGCTCAATTTTCATGGGCAAGCTTTGGGGTGAAGATTGATATCCCGGGGCGGCACGGTGACATAGTGGTTGGCACTGCTGCCTCACAGCGTCAGGGACCCAGGTTCAAATCAGCCGAGATTCACTGTCTGTGTGGAGTTTGTATGTTCTCCCCAGGTTTCCTCCGGGTGCGCCGGTTTCCTCCCACATTCCAAGATGTGTGGGTTAGGTAGATTGGCCATGCTAAATTGACCCTTAGTGTCAGTGGGACTAGCTAGGGTAAATGCATGGGATTGCGGGGATAGGGCCTGGGTGGAATTGTGGTCGGTGTAGACTTGATGGGCCAAATGGCCTCCTTCTGCACTGGAGGGATTCTATATAAGACCACTCTTTTGTAATGTTGAGTTTGGGTCTTTGCCAAAATCTATTTCCTGGCACAAGCTGTGGCATAGTCTGGATCCAAGTCCAGAATATTCTAGAATAATGCTTTGAAATATAGAATGTTACACCACAGAAATCCAGCTGGCCATTCAAATAGCAATCCAGTTAATCCCACTCACGGCTCCGTCCAATATTTCTGGAATCTTTTCCCCTTTGAGCATTATCCACTTCCCACCACATTTTCCCTTAACCACTTACTCCAATTCAAGGTTGCAGGGTATCGGAGCCTACACTGATATACACACCTGTGCGCGCATACACATACCTGCGCCACCCACCCACACACACACGCACACACCCGTGCGCACACACACGCACGCACACCCACGCATGCACACACACACTGCGCACACAACACACACATAAACATGTGCATACATGCACGCACAGACACACATGCCCACACACACACACGTGCACATGCACAAGTGCACAAACACATACACGCACACCCACGCATGCACACACACACTGCGCACACAACATACACATACGCACGTGCATACATGCACGCACACACACACACACACACACACACACACACACACACACACACACACGCACACACACACACACACACATGCACACACACACACACACACACACACATGCACACGCTCACACTGCCGGCTATTCATGCCCCATCGCCGCTGCCAGCGAGAATGGAGAATATGCACGAAGCCAAATCTCTGTTCACTGCAGCGGGACCTGGGTAAGATTGGAGAATCTGGCGTTCAGTTTGACATCTATGCAGACAAATCCTAAACACTTGTTGCATGGAGAAATTTTTTTTTCATAGAACAGTACAGCACAGTACAGGCCCTTCGTCCCTCGATGTTGTGCCGAGCTTTGTCCAAAACCAAGATCAAGCTATCCCACTCCTTATCATTCTGGAGTGCTCCATGTGCCTATCCAATAACCGCTTGAAAGTTCCTAAAGTGTCCGACTCCACTATCACAGCAGGCAGTCCATTCCACACCCCAACCACTCTCTGAGTAAAGAACCTACCTCGGACATCCCTCCTATATCTCCCTCCATGAACCTTATAGTTATGCCCCCTAGTAACAGCTACATCCACCCGCGGAAATAGTCTCTGAACGTCCACTCTATCTATCCCCCTCATCATCTTACAAACCTCTATTAAGTCGCCTCTCATCCTCCTCCGCTCTAAAGAGAAAAGCCCTAGCTCCCTCAACCTTTCCTCATAAGACCTACCCTCCAAACCAGGCAGCATCCTGGTAAATCTCCTCTGCACTCTTTCCAACGCTTCCACATCTTTCTTATAGTGAGGTGACCAGAACTGCACACAATATTCCAAATGTGGTCTCACCAAGGTCCTGTATAGTTGCAGCATAACCCCACGGTTCTTAAACTCCAACCCCCTGTTAATAAAAGCTAACACACTATAGGCCTGCTTCACGGCTCTATCCACTTGAGTGGCAACCTTCAGAGATCTGTGGATATGAACCCCAAGATCTCTCTGCTCCTCCACATTCCTCAGAACCCTGCCGTTGACCCTGTAATCCGCATTCAAATTTGTCCTACCAAAATGAATCACCTCGCACTTATCAGGGTTAAACTCCATCTGCCATTTTTCAGCCCAGCTCTGCTCCTATCAATGTCTCTTTGCAGCCTACAACAGCCCTCCACCTCATCCACTACTCCACCAATCTTGGTGTCATCAGCAAATTTACTGATCCACCCTTCAGCCCCCTCCTCCAAGTCATTGATAAAAATCACAAATAGCAGAGGACCCAGCACTGATCCCTGTGGTACACCACTGGTAACTGGTCTCCAGTCTGAAAATTTTCCATCCACCACCACCCTCTGTCTTCTATGAGATAGCCAGTTACTTATCCAATTGGCCAAATTTCCCTCTATCCCACACCTCCTTACTTTCATGAGCCGACCATGGGGGACCTTATCAAACACCATAGTAAAATCCATGTATACGACATCAACTGCTCTACCTTCATCAAATTTGTGAGGCAAGACTTACCCTTCACGAACCCGTGGACTAGCCCGGATTAAGCTGCATCTTTCTAAATGGTCATAGATCCTATCCCTCAGGACCTTTTCCATTAACTTACCGACCACCGAAGTAAGACTAACCGGCCTATAATTACCAGGGTCATTCCTATTTCCTTTCTTGAACAGAGGAACAACATTCGCCACTCTCCAGTCCTCTGGCACAATCCCCGTGGACCGTGAGGACCCAAAGATCAAAGCCAAAGGCTCTGCAATCTCATCCCTTGCCTCCCAAAGAATCCTCGGATATATCCTATCTGGCCCAGGGGACTTATCGACCCTCAGGTTTTTCAAAATTGCTAATACATCTTCCCTCAGAACATCTACCTCTTCCAGCCTATCAGCCAGTATCACACTCTCATCCTCAAAAACATGGTCCCTCTCCTTGGTGAACACTGAAGAAAAGTATTCATTCATCGCATCTCCTATCTCTTCTGACTCCATGCACAAGTTCCCACTACTGTCCTTGACTGGCCCTAACCTCACCCTGGTCATTCTTTTATTTCTCACATAAGAGTAAAAAGCCTTGGGGTTTTCCTTGATCCGACCTGCCAAGGACTTCTCATGCCCCCCTCCCAGCTCTCCTAAGCCCTTTTTTTAGCTAATTCCTTGCTACCTTGTAACCCTCAAGCGACCCAACTAAACCTTGTTTTCTTATCTTTACATACGTTTCCTTTTTCCTCTTGACAAGACATTCAACCTCTTTTGTGAACCATGGTTCCCTCACTTGGCCATTTCCTCCCTACCTGACAGGGACATACCTATCAAGGACACTCAGTATTTGATCCTTAAACAAGCTCCACTTTTCATTTGTGCCTTTCCCTGACAGTTTCTGTTCCCATCTTATGCTCCCTAATTCTTGCTTAATTGCATCATAATTACCCCTCCCCCATTATAAACCTTGCCCTGCCGTACGGACCTATCCCTCTCCATTGCAATAATGATAGACACTGAATTGTGGTCACTATCTCCAAAGTGCTCTCCCACAAACAAATCTAACACTTGGCCCGGTTCATTAGCCAGTACCAAATCCAATGTGGCCCCTCCTCTTGTCGGCCTATCCACATATTGTGTCAGGAAACCCTCCTGCACACACTGTACAAAAACTGTCCCATCCGAACTATTCGATCTATAAAGGTTCCAATCAATATTTGGAAAGTTAAAGTCACCCATGACAACTACCCTGTGACCCCCACACCTATCCATAATCTGCTTTGCAATTTCTTCCTCCATATCTCTATTACTATTTGGGGGCCTATAAAAAATCCCCAACAACGTGACCGCTCCTTTCCTATTTCTAACTTCAGCCCATATTACCTCAGTAGGCAGATCCCCCTCGAACTGCCTTTCTGCAGCCGTTAAACTACCCTTGATCAACAATGCTACTCCTCCACCTCTTTTACCACCTTCCCTACTCTTACTGAAACATCTATACCCCGGAACTTCCAACAACCATTCCTGTCCCTGTTCTAACCATGTCTCCGTAATGGCCACAACATCATAGTCCCAAGTATTACACCTGTGCCCTCTGGTTATCAACCCTTCTTCACTTATTCAATCTGAACCCTGCACAGTTTTGAACACACGTCTCTACCTGCTGGGCCACAGGACAAGCTATCAGGCAAATACCATCTTTTGCTATTGCAATCCCCCATTGCATTCTGGTTAATCCCCTTTCTTTCATCTGCGCTGCCGTGACTTTTGTGGAATTCAGTCAAAGTTATAACCTTTCATTCACTGCAGCCCAAAATAAACTATCACAGAATTCCTACAGTGCAGAAGGAGGCCATTCAGCCCATCGGATCTGCACTGAATCTCCAAAAGAGCATCTTACCCCAGGTCCATCCCTCAACGCAATCCCCCTAACCTACATGTCTTTGGACACTAAGGAGCAATTTAGCATGGCCAATCCACCTAACCTGTACATCTTTGGACTGGGAGGAAACCAGAGCATCCGGAGGAAACCCACGCAGACACGGGGGGAACGTGCAGACTCCACACAGACAGTGACCCAAGCTGGGAATTGAACCCAGGTCCCTGGCGCAGTGAGGCAGCAATGCTAACCACTGTATCACCAATGGTGCAACAAACATTAGAGAGGCAGTTTGAAGCATATATCAGCAGGAAATAAGCTGGATTGGATTCCTCCATCCAGAATAAAATCAGCTTTCTTTCACAAGTAGTTTTTTTTAAACATTAAATACACATTCGGCTCAGCATGGCTCTATTTTAACTCGAAACTGCAACATTCCCAAAATGTTCATGCTCAAAACATGAAGCTCCCTAACAAGCACTTCACATCAGTAGGTGCCTTATTTTAAGCTCAGCAGTGAGCAGGCACCATTCTACCCAGTGTAAAATAGGTGACTAGACTTCAAACATCCGCTTCTTTCCCGGGTACATTGAAGGAAGCAAGGTATATTCATAAATTAACAATGCCAATTATTAATTGGCAATATCTTTCATCAAATCAACTTCAATCTGCAGTGTTTGATCAATTATGGGTGGCACGGTGGCACGGTGATTAGCACTGTTGCCTCACAGTGCCAGGGATCCGGGTTCGATTCCCGGCTTGAGTCCCTGTCTGTGCGGAGTCCGCACGTTCGCCCCGTGCGTGCGTGGATTTCCTCCGGCTGTTCCGGTTTCCTCCAACAATCTGTTGGAGGAAGATGTGCGGGTTAGGTGGATTGGCCGTGCTAAATTGTCCCTTCATGTTAGGGGGGACTAGCTCGGGTAAATGCATGGGGTTATGGGGATAGGGCCTGGGTGGGATTGTGGTCAGTGCAGACTTGATGGGCCGAATGGCCTCCTTCTGCACTGTAGGATTCTATGTATCTATGCAAATGAAGAATGACACAGTTTAGATTTAGTTTATAATATGCTTCAAATCACTGACGGTGTCTTGTTTATGAAGGTGAATCATTTTGTGGTGTACCCCATGTTAAGAAGTTAATGAATGTGATTCTGTCGGGTTAGGTGAGTTGAAAGACTTGCCACTCCCATCGATCAACCCAACTGTTGTTTGTAGCGACTTTGCTTTTTTTAAGTTCACTGTTTTCATCTTTCTGACCCTTCCCACGTTGACTCCTCGCTGGGCACAGTTCCACAGGTCATGAAGGCTAAGTCCTTCTGGTTTTAACCTCGGTGGGTGGGTGTTACTTACGCTTGCGCACATCTTTTTAGGACTGAGGTGAGGAGAAATTTCTTTGCTCAGAGGAAGGAATCTACCCTCCCTCCCCAGAGGGCTGTGCAAGCTCAGTCATTGAGTCTGTTCAAGACACAGATCAATAGATTCCCAAACATTAAAGGAATCGAGGGATATGGAGATCGTGCAGGAAAGGTGTGCTGAAGTAGAGCAGCCTTGATGTAATTGAATGGTGGAGCAGGCTCGATGGGCCGAATGGCCTACTCCTGCTCCTGTATCCTGGGGCGGCACGGTGGCATGGCGGTTAGCACTGCTGCCTCATAGTGCCAAGGACCCAGGTTCAATTCCGGCTTTGGATCACTGTCTGTGTGGAGTTTGCACATTTTCCCCGTATCTGCGTGAGTTTCCTCTGAGTGCTCCGGTTTCCTCCCATAGTCCAAAGATGTGCAGGTTAGGTGCTAAATTGACCCTAGTGTCAAGAGGATTAGCAGGGTAAGTGTGTGGGGTTACGGGGCAGATTCAATGGGCTGTAGGGATTCTATGATTCTATCCCTATATTCTTATGTTGCACTTTGACAGTGAGTGTCTCCAACAATGAAGACAAGGGGTAAAGGGCATCACCGTGCCCCCAATGCCATCCTGTGCCCAATAAGCACACAGCTGAACTTCTACCCAACAGTGGCAATAAATTGAGATTCAAAGCCAGCTCCAGGAACCTCCCACCTTCTCACCGGGCTTCAACATTGTGGTCTTCAAAATGATGAAAGGTTTGAGGAGAGCACTCACAGACAGAAGGGTTCCTTTTGTTGGGGAAGAGTAAACTAGGGGCCATCAATATAAAATAGTCATGAGCAAATCCAACAGAAAATGCAGCAGAAACTTCCTGATGGAAATGTGATACCTGCCACTGTGGAAGTGGTTGCGATGAATGGAACTCTGGATAAGAAGATGAGGAATAAAAAGTGTTCAATGTGGAAGGATGACAAGGAGGTTTGAGTGGGGCATTATCAATAACATGGACTAGTTGGCATGAATGGTCTGTTTCTCTGCTGTTAATTCTATGGGTGGGATTTCTGGCTCTGACCATCATCCTGACCTACCGAAGGCCAATGGATTTTTGGGTGGGCTGCAGAATCTCCCATGGCAGGAAGGAGACTCCACAATTCAAATTGTTCCTTTTCTGGGCCAGATGGGCTGAATGCACTTACAGGAACGCGAATCTAATGAAAAAAGTCCTTACTCTGCTAAATACCTGCCTTAACTTTCTACAGTGGGTTTAATGGGTAATTAAAGTATTTATTAATGCCACAAGTAGGCCTACATTAACACTGCAATGAGGTTACTGTGAAAATCCCCTAGTTACCACACTGCTGCGCTTGTTCAGGTACACTGAGGGTGAATTTAGCATGGCTAATTCACCTAACCAGCATGTCTTTCGGACTGTGGGAGGAAACCGGAGCACCCGGAGGAAACCCACGCAGACACGGGGAGAACATGCAGACTCCGCACAGACAGTGACTTCAGGAAACCCGTGGGATGGGTGAGGGCAAGATGCCATTTGTGCCAGGCTGGTGGTGGAGTGGTGCAAAACATCCAACAAACTGTAGTGAGGGAGATATTCTCCACAAATTGAGAATTGGTACGTGGAAGTCTGAGTTTAATAGTTTAATAGTTTAACAGCCGACTCAAGAACAGCTTCTTCCCTGCTGCTGTCAGACTTTTGAAAGGACTTACCTTGCTTTAAGTTGATCTTTCTCTACACCCTAGCTATGACTGTAACTCTACATTCTGCACTCTCTCCTTTCCTTCTCTATGAACGGTATGCTTTGTCTGTATAGTGCGCAAGAAACAATACTTTTCACTGTATGTTAATACATGTGACAATAATAAATCAATTCAAATCAAATCAAATCAACCCAAACTGGCTGGACAACGTGCGCATTGACAGCGAGTGTCAATAAACTCCCTGCTATTTTTCCAGCAAATTCTGCTCCGTCGCTTCCTCCATGGAAGGAAAATGAAGCGTTGCTGTCGGGTTAAATGTTCATTTTACTTCCTCTTAGGAGTCGGATAAGCATAAATAACAAGATTTGGGTACTAGCTATTCTGAGAATGACACCTTCTTCCATTATTATTCAATTGTTTTTTTGGGTGTCAACTGCACGACATGCATGCAATAATGGTCCACAAGGATAAAGTATGAAATGAATCTCCTCATTGCGTAGTGAATGGTCCTGGAGTGTATTTTTATTGTTCACACTGCGGCTTTACACACCTCAAGATTATTCTATTCATTCTAATACAATTCTCTATTCAGTTAACATTTAGCACCAGAATTTAAGCTCCTTGCAATGACAATTTAGATTCAATCTTTTCTGATCTGTCTAATAGCTTGTGAACAAATGAAAATATTAGCCTTTATAAGTAGAAGACTGGAATATAAAGGGGAGGGGGTTTTAGCTAAAGCTGCACAAAGTGCTGGTTTAATCACATCGAGAAAATAGTATGCAGTTCTGGGAGCTGAACCTCAGTAGGATAATTTCTTTATAGAGTGGGGAGAATGTAGAATGCGTTACCAAAGGGTACAGATGAGAGGTACAGACACATTTCAGGGGAAGCTAGATAAATATATTAAGGGGAATATTTTTTTAATTCTTCACGGGCTTCACTGGTAAGGACAGCATTTGTTACCCATCCCTGATTAACCTTGAACTGAGTGACTTGCTAGACCATTTAAGATGGCAATTAAGAGTCAACCACATTGCTGTGACTCTGGAGTCACACATAGGCCAGGCCAGGCCAGGCCAGGCCAGGAAATTACAGATTTCCTTCCCTACAGGACATTACACTTCCCGCTGCCTCGGCAAAGCAGCCAGCGTAATTAAGGACCCCACGCACCCCGGACATTCTCTCTTCCACCTTCTTCCTTTCAGGAAAAAGATACAAAAATCTGAGGTCACGTACCAACCGACTCAAGAACAGCTTCTTCCCTGCTGCTGTCAGACTTTTGAATGGACTTACCTTGCATTAAGTTGATTTTTCTCTACACCCTAGCTATGATTGTAACACTACATTCTGCACTCTCTCATTTCCTTCTCTATGAACAGTTTTGTCTGTATAGCGCGCAAGGAACAATACTTTTCACTGTATGTTAATACATGTGACAATAACAAATCAAATCAAATTAGTGAACCAGATGGGTTCATCGATAATCCTTGATAATGTCATGGTCACCATTACTAAGATTAGCTTTCACATTCCACCAGTTGCCTTGATGGGATTTGAACACATGCCAATCCTCTCAGAGCATTAGACTTGGGCCTCTGGATTACTAGTCCAGTGACATTACCACTACAGCACTGTCTCCCCACAATGATGATATAAGATGCGGGTGGGTGAATGTTCATGGTATGGCTTTTCTTCTTGCAAAGCTGAGAGGGATGTTCCCTCTTTAGCCTTTTAAAACCAATTGCTTCTCACGGAACTGTGAGAGCCTCCTTTTCTCTCATTTCAACTGCTTTATATCCAGCTGAAACTAAACTCAAAAGGCATTCCTACCCTAAAGGTGCCCATGGTTGCTAAACAATGACTTTATGCTTCAGCCAGTTTGTTTACTTTTCATGCGGTAACCCTCTCTAAGCACAATAGAAACACAATTTGAATTGAACAAACCCCACAAACATTAACACCTAACATGAGTCTAACTACAGGTTTATCTCGCCTTACACAGAAACACTAAATTAAACCCATTTAAAACTATACCTTATTTCTGCTATTTAACAATACAACTATAAACCCCTTAAAATTACCTCTGTTTTATTTTACCAGACAATAGAGAGAAAACTTTTTCACAGGCAGAGGGGAGTCCAGGACAAGTGGATGTAGCCTTAAACTCAGAGCCAGGCCTCCAGAAGAGAGAAGTTAGGAAACACTTCTTTAAATAAAGAGTGGTAGAAGTGAGGAACCCTCTCCCAACATGTGGGAGGAAGCAGGAAAGGAGAATGACCATCAGCTTTGGTCTTGCACTATCAACCAGGATAATTTATTCTCTCCCTACCCGATTACAATCCTTCCCTTTTCTGGCACAACCACAGACCTCCCTCAGCACTGCACTCCAAGTGATGGCTAGCATGAGGGGACATAGCTTTAAATTGAGGGGTGAGAGATATAGGACAGATGTTAGAGGTAGGTTCTTTACTCAGAGAGTAGTAAGGGCGTGGAATGCCCTGCCTGCAGCAGTAGTGGACTCGTCAACATTAAGAGCATTCAAATGGTTATTGGATAAACATATGGATGATATTGGAATAGTGTAGATTAGGGGGGCTTTAGATTGGTTCCACTGGTTGGCGCAACATTGAGGGCCGAAGGGCCTGTACTGCGCTGTAATGTTCTATGTTCTATGTTCTAAGTGTCAACCTGGGTTTTGTTCCTGGAGTAGGGTTTGAAAGCATTATGCTATTAAACTAGACATTAAATTATTATTATTTCAACATCAAGTATAACTGAAGGATAGCGAGGGAAAGGGGGATAGTGCGGGTAAATGGCCTTGTGGCGGAAGGTAGCACAGTGGTTAGCACTGCTGCTTCACAGCGCCAGGGACGAGGGTTCAATTCCCAGCTTGGATCATTGTCTGTGCGGAGACTGCATGTTCTCCCCGTGTCTGCGTGGGTTTCCTCCGGGTGCTCCGGTTTCCTCAGAGAGTCCGAAAGACGTGCTGGTTAGGTGCTAAATACTCCCTCAGTGTACCCGAACAGGTGCCGCAGTGTGGCAACGAGGGGATTTTCACAGCAACTTCATTGCAGTGTTAATGTAAGCCTACTTGTGACCCTAACAAACTTAACTTGAGATTGGGCAGATCTAGCTGAATGGTGGAACAGGCTTGAGGGGCTGAATGGCCTTCTCCTGCTCCTATTTCCTCCGCTCCTAATGTTCTAACTCATGGTGCTGAAATAGAGAACTCCTCTGCCACTAGAAATAGAGAACTCCTCTGCCTAACACCCAGCAAAAGATATGAAAAACCATGAACATTCTTGAACTGCTGCAAACAATAAGAGAACCCAATGCAACAAACACCAGCTACTGAGAATACTTAGATAGGCAAATAACCCAGGCAAAAAAGGCTCTTCCTGCCTGAACATGCATGTCAACAAAAAAAAATGCTGCTTTACAGAATAATTGTGAGTGAATAAATTCACTCCCCGACTTCCTAAAACATTGTGCTATAGCACTGAGACGTTTCTGTCTGGAATCCTTCTCTGCGTAGTTCTGTCCTGGTTACTAGCTGTCTCCACTTTAACCCGACTGATCTCCCATAGAAGTTTCTGCACGAGTGATGGTCTTGAACATGGGTAAACAGTCACAGCATTTTCAATGCTGCGTAATATTAATTCCCACTAAACAGGACAAATTACTGTTGGTATAACAATCGGACTGGACTTACCACATTTTACAATCCTTAGCCAAGTTAAAATTCATCCGATATTGGAAGACGGAAGGTTAATCACACAGATAATCCAATGTTTGTTGCACCTTGTTATGCAGGTTACCCATACTGGAGGTTATTTAATTATTTAGCAGCATTCGGAGAAATACGTTTCTTTGTTCTTCAACGCATCGAGACTCAACATGACGGCTACAACCTTAAGTTAAGTTTAAGTTTATTTATTAGTGTCATCAGTAGGCTTACATTAACACTGCAATGAAGTTACTGTGAAAATCCCCTAATCGCCACACTCGGGTACAGTGAAGGGAGAATTTAGCATGGCCAATCCACCTAACCAGCACATCTTCCGCTCTGTGGGGAGGAAACCAGAGCACCCGGAGGAAACCCATGCAGACATGGGGAGAACGTGCAGACTCCACACAGATAGCTTGTTGCGTAGGCCAACAAGACAGAGTAAGGATGTCAGCTTTCCTTAATGGGACAGGTGAGTTTATATGACAACCATTACTGAGAGTATTCTTAATATTCCAGCTTTATTTTAGTAATTGACTTTAAATTCCATGGTAGGATTTGAAACTATATCCATAGAGCATTAGCTGGGTTTCTGGATTACTGACACAGTGCCATATGCCACCGTCTCCCCAGAATGGTGACTGTCTGTGTGGAGTTTGCATGTTCCCCTCGTGTCTGTGTGGGTTTCCTTCAGGTGCTCCGGTTTTACCCCATGCTCCAGAGATGTGCAGATTAGGTGGATTGGCCATGCTCAATTGCCCCTTGGTGTCAGGGGGATTAGCAGGGTAAATGCGTGGGGTTATGGGGATAGGGACTGGGTGGGATTGTGGTCGGTGCAGACTCGATGGGCTGAATGGCCTCCTTCTGCGCTGTGGGGATTCTGTGATTCCGTGAATTGTAAACACAGGAAATGCAGTAGCCAATTTGTGCATCGGAAGCTCCCATTAACAGCACCGTGAATAAGAACCCGAGGTCTGATTTTATTTAGTGCTGTCGGTTGAGCGGTAAATATTGTGTCGGGACAATATTGGGAAAAAGGCCCCCACTCTTCATCAGAGACACACAGAGCCGCTGTCCAGAAGACAAATCATAGAGACTCAAAACATTAACTCTGTTTCTCTCCCCGCAGATGCTGCCAGACCTGCTGAGCTTATCCAGCATTTCCTGTTTTACCATCCATCCCATTTGAGGGGCAGCAGCTTCAACAGTTCAGCACTCCCTGGGTAATGCACCAGGAACGCCAGCTTGGATTTAAGTGCTCGCGTCTCCAGAGGGGGGACTTGAACTGATAACCTTCTGACTCATAGCTGACACGATGAGAAGCTGCCGTGAGGCATTGCTAACTCCAGCCAGTCGGAAATCAAGGCTGGAGCATTCTGTAATTTTGAAATGGAACATGTAAATGAGTCCACAGCATGTCCATCTGATACTTAGAAACCCGAGACATAACCAAAGTATCCAAACCGTAGAATGATACAAAACAGCCGGATATTCGGCCCATTTTACCCATGCCAACACTTTGGAAGAACTATCCAGTTAGTCCTACTCCCCTGCTCTTTTATCACGGTGGCACAGTGGTTAGCACCGCTGCCTCACAGCGCCAGGGACCCAGGTTCAATTCCCGAATTGAGTTGTGTCTGTGCAGAGTCTGCACGTTCTCCCCGTGTCTGTGTGGGTTTCCTCCGGGTGCTCTGGTTTCCTCCCACAGTTCGAAAGACGTGCTGGTTGGGTGCATTGGCCATGCTAAATTCTCCCTCCGTGTACCCGAACAGGTGCTGGAGTGTGGCGACTAGGGGATTTTCACAGTAACTTCATTGCAGTGTTAGTGTAAGCCTACTTGTGACACTAATAAATAAACTTTATACTTTTTTAAACATTGCCCAGTGTCCCTCTGAAATTGGGCTCCTAGCTGGTCATAAAAACCAATTTAACATTTTGCAGGCTGAAGGTGGTCAACATGCCTGCTGCACCCACTTGCGCCAGGGCAGTGAGCAGATTAATCTTCAGCTGTGACTGGCTGCAGTTACATCATCGTGAGGGACTGTGAGTGAGCGAAGCACGGTGGCACAGTGGTTAGCACTGTTGCCTCACGGCACCAGGGACTCGGGTTCGATTCCCGGCTTGGGTCACTGTGTGGAATTTGCACGTTCTCCTCGTGTCTGTGT
This sequence comes from Mustelus asterias, assembly GCF_964213995.1. Taxonomy (NCBI): domain Eukaryota; kingdom Metazoa; phylum Chordata; class Chondrichthyes; order Carcharhiniformes; family Triakidae; genus Mustelus; species Mustelus asterias. Next base: position 5,895,799 of record NC_135806.1, read on the forward strand.
GAGTTTCCTCCCACAGTCCAAAGATGTGCCAGTAGGTGGATTGGCCATGCTAAATTGCCCCTTAGTGTCAGGGGACTAGCTAGGGTAAATGTGTGGGGTAATGGAGATAGGACTTGGGTGGGATTGTGGTCGGTGCAGACTCGATGGGCCAAATGGCCTCCTTCTGCACTGTAGGATTCTATGTTCTAAATTAATGTAAGACTGATCTTCATCAGGAGACTATCTGTCTCTGCATAGACAGATATTTTTGCTCGGTATTGTACGTGCACAATGAGCTATTCATATGCAAGGGATTAGATTTGACTTTCTGCTGAAAGTGATACCTGGTTGTGTACAGCCACTCCACTAACACATGATTTCAGGTACATTTGGTGAATTTTCTGAGGATCTTATTCTGCTCTGCGTGAAACCAGGAACCCATAAGGTCCCTCTCAAAACTCAACGCCAATTTGATCCCAACGCTCACTGAATGCATACGGTGGAAGTCAGAAATAAAAACAGAAAATTCTGGAAGTTCTAATCATAGAATCCCTGCAGTGCAGACAGAGGCCTTTTGGCCCATTGAGTTGCATCGACTCTCTGACAGAGCATCTCACCCAGGCCTGATCCCCATTACCCCATGTATTTACATAGAAAATAGGGGCAGGAGGAGGCCATTCGGCTCTTCAAACCTGCACCACCATTCAATGTGATCATGGTTGATCATGCACTTTCAGTATCCCACTCCCACTTTCTCTCCATGCCCCTTGATCCCTTTAGCCACTAGGGCCATGTCCAGCTCCCTCTTTTACATATCTAATGAATTGGCCCCAACAGCTTTCTGTGGTAGAGAATTCCACAGGTTCACAACTCTCTGAGTGAAGAAGATCTTCCTCATCTCAGTCCTGAATGGCTTACCCCTTATTCTTAGATTGTGACCTCCTAGTTCTGAACGTCCCCAACATCGGGAAGATTCTTCCCGCATCTAGCCTGTCCAGTCCCATCTGGATTTCATGGCAGTGCCAAGGTGCACAGTGGACATTGCCAAGGTGCCAGGCTGGCACTGCCCAAGGGGCCACTATCCCCCCCCTTGCTCTTGGCCTCCCCCGGGGAGCCCAATGACCTCTGGTTCTACCGGCGAGGCCATGAAGGCAAGTGACCCCAGATCGCCAGGCTCGCTAAATGAAGATTAACATAAATTCAAATAATTTATTCCGCCTCTAGTCGGAAATGGGTGAGAGGCTGATCGCGCCGGAAATCCGGTTCTGGTAAGATCGCGAGAGCCGAGAAATTGGGTGCAATCCTGATTTCTCAGCCCTTGTGCGATTTTACCAGCTTGCTCCGCACATCGATGGGTGGAATTTTCCTGTCCCCCCTGCCACGGGAATCGTAGTGGACGGGGGCGGCAGACCATGCACAGGTCTGTTGACTTTGAGCAGGATTTTCCAGTCTTGGGGACAGCGCAGCTGGAAAATCCCACCCAAGGAGTTGAATGCCTTCCTGTGCCGTGAGTGCCCACAGTCCTTTGCTTCGCTGAAGCCTTGAAGGATTTCTCCAGTGAATTTTGTTCTCATTTTTTTCTACTGATATGGAGAAAACACATTCAGCAGAGGTAACAATATTGTGGCAAGTCATCTATTGAAGATTTGGAATAATAGTGATTTCCAGCCCATTGCAGCAGTGGGATCTTCCAGTCCCACTGCAGTCAATGGCCGTTTGAGTGGCTGCTGAGGGGGAACACGCCAGAAACGTCCAGCCATAGAGTCTTACACCACAGCATGAGGCCATTCATCCCACTGTGCCTGTGCTAGCTCTTCGAAAGAACTATCCAATTAACTCCATCGCCAATGGGGGAGAATGGGGATGAGAAAATATATCAGCCATGATTGAATGGTGGAGCAGACTCGATGGGCTGAGTGGCCTGATTCTGCTCCAATGTCTTATGGTCTTATGGCCACCCAACAAACCCCCATCCCCCACCCCACCCTTTCCCTTTAGCCTGGTAAATACTTGTCCTTCGGAGTTGACCTAACTCCTCCATTTGCGAGTTACTCTTGAATTTGCTTCCATTACAGGCAGCACATTCTAACTCTCACCACATCAAAGACGTTCTCCTCATTTCCCAATCCATCTTGTCTACCAATGCTTAATGCAATGTGTCAAATCTCCATTGGAATGCTGTGGGCAGCACAGCGGCACAGGTGGGCGGCATGGCAGCACAGTGGTTAGCACTGCTCCCTCACAGCGCCAGGGATCCAGCTTCGATTCCTGGCTTGGGTCACTGGCTGTGTGGAGTTTGCACATTCTCCTCGTGTCTGCATGGGTTTCCTCTGGGTGCTCCGGTTTCCTCCCACAGTCTGAAAGATGTGCTGGTTAGGGTGCGTTGACCCGAACAGGCGCCGGATTGTGGCAACTAGGGGAATTTCACAGTAACTTCATTGCAGTGTTATTGTAAGCCTTACTTGTGACTAATAAAAAAACTTTATTTTAATGGCTGCAAACTGGTGATCCACTTGCACACACTGCATTAAAAAAAAGAATTGAGTCTCTTGTTTATCCTTTCTTTTCTGGTAAGTTTATATCTCGAATTTCTTTACTCCTGAGACTGAACAGGTTATCAGAGTTTTCAGGATACCGGGCAGCTAATCATAACGTGCAAAGTCTCTCTTTCCTTGGACTACAGGTTTTGCAGCATTAGAGAAATGCGATGTCGGCGTGGTGGCACAGTGGTTAGCACTGCTGCCTCACAGCGCCAGGGACCCGGGTTCAATTCCAGCCTCGGATCACTGTCTGTGTGGAGTCTGCACATTTTCTCTATGTCTGCGTGGGTTTCCTCCGGGTGCTCCGGTTTCCTCCCACAGTTTAAAGATATGTGGGCATAGGTGAATTGGCCGTGCTAAATTGATCCTTAGTGTCAGGGGGATTAGCAGGGTAAATACGTGGGGTTACGGGGATAGGGCCTGGGTGGGATTGTTGTCGGTGCAGACTCAATGGGCCGAATTGCCTCCTTCTGCACTGTAGTGGTTCTAGGCTTCCTTGTCTGCCCGCCTGGGTAAACGTAAGAAATTTCGAAGAAGGGCAGGCGAGTTCTCTCAGGTGTCCAGGCCTGATATGGGATATAAGAGCGTGGTGGGTGAGTGGAATCGGCTGCTGTCAGTGGTGGTGGAGGCAAACTCGATAGGGTCTTTTAAGAGACTTCTGGATGAGTACATGGGACTTAATAGGATTGAGGGTTATAGGTAAGCTATATATAAGCCTAGGTAGGTAGGGACATGACCGGCGCAACTTGTGGGCCGAAGGGCCTGTTTGTGCTGTATTTTTTCTATGTTCTATGTTCTATGTTCTATATCTATCCCTCAGCCAACATCAGGAAGAAACAGATCAACTGGTCATTATCATGCTGTTATTTCTGAGAGTTTGCTGTGCACAAATCACCCATTGCACTTCTTACATTGCAGCAATGACTTCACTTACAACAGACACTTCAACTTCTCCATTGGTGGTGAAATGCTTCCAGATGTCCTGAGCATGTGAATGGTGAGGTTTTATCCATCCATAAGAACAATGTGTTTCTGGGAATCCTGCAGTGAGTAACTCACCTCCTGGCTTCCCAAAGCCTGTCCACCATCTACCAGGCACTAGTCAGGAGTGTGATGGAATGCTCCCCACTTGCCTGGATGAGCGTGGCTCCAAAAGCACTCGGAATACACAGGCACTGCGGATCTAATGCCTGAACACTGTGAGCTCTGCAGTGTCCCATATCCAAAGTATCTATCTGTGCACGGAATGATAGCGCCCTGATGTATGTAATAGAATCATAGAATCCCTACAGTGCAGAAGGAGGCCATTCGGCCCATCAAGTCTACACCAACCACAATCCCACTCAGGCCCTATCCCACAACCCCACATATTTACCCTGCTAATTCCCCCTGACTCTAGGGTCAATTTAGCATGGCCAATCCACCTAACCCGCACAACTTTGGACGGCGGGAGGAAACCGGAGCACCCGGAGGAAACCCACGCAGACCCGGGGAGAATATGCAAACTCCACACAGGCAGTAACCCGAGGCCGGAGTTGAACCAGGATCCCTGGCGCTTTGAGGCAGCAATGTTAACCACTGTGCCACCATGTCAGTTTTGAATTCTTTTCAGAGTTTTGCTCACTCACAATTCCTCATCTTGAACCAGCCAGGACAAAGCAGCCCACTTGATCACATCCACATCCACAAACATTTACTCCCTCCACCACTGATGCACAATGGCAGCAATGTGTACCATCTACAAGATGCCCTGCAACAACTCACCAAGGCTCCTTTGATAGCATATTCCAAATCTGAGACCTCTACCACCTGGAAGAAGAGGTGGAGATGCCGACGTTGGACTGGGGCAGGCACAGTAAGAAGTCTCACAACACCAGATTAAAGTCCAATAGGTTTATCTGGAATCATGAGCTTTTGGAGCACTGCTCCTTCATCAAGTGAGTTAGAAGGACAAGGGCAGCAGATACAAAGGGATACCACCACATGGAGGTTCCCCTCACTCACCATCTGGACTTGGAATTAAAGAGCCATTCCTTCACTGTCACTGGATCAAAATCCTGGAATTCCCTCCCTAACAGCACAGTGGATGTACCTACATCTCAGGGTTGGAGTGGCTCAAGGCGGGGGCTCACCATCACCTTCTCAATGACAACCAGGGATGGGCAATAAATGCTGGCCTAGCCAGCGACGCCCACATCCTGAAAGTTATTTTAAAAAGTATACGGGTGGGATTTTCCAATCCTGTCACTGCCGGGTATCATCATGGGCCGGAAAGGAAAACTTGGAGAGCCATGAAAAGTCAAGGGCTGTCTGAGTTTCCCCTTCTCGCCTGTGACAAGGCCTGTCAGCAGTGAGACCAGAAAATCCCAACCTACATCTCTTTAACTTGATCTATTTATCCATCTCTAGCCTTTCCGAATGTCATTCTGCTTTTCCTTTCGCTCTGCACAGTTCATTATCACTTCAGGGACCAGCAATGCCATCAACAGCTGATGAATAATGAATGTTTTAGCTGGGATGCCTTTCTGAAGTGACGCTATGACACACATTTATTAATGACAAACAGCTTGATGTGATGTAAGCTCTGAGGCCTGTTACGCCCCCACTGACTTTCGAGATCCCATTGGCAACATGAAGAGATCCCATATTCACAGCTGATTATCAACCGGGGTAATTATGTATTTTATTAGAAGGTGGATTGCAGGCCAATAAATCAAACGTTGCCAAAATCTGCCTGATGAACTTTACTGCTTAGTTACTTTCAAAAAAGAACCGCATTTGCCACTAAACGAAATAGCCAGGGACCTGGGTTCAATTCCCGGCTTGGGTCACTGTCTGTGCAGAGTCTGCACGTTCTCCCCGTGTCTGCGTGGGTTTCCTCCGGGTGCTCCGGTTTCCTCCCACAGTCTGAAAGACGTGCTGGTTAGGTGCATTGACCCGAACAGGCGCCGGACTGTGGAGACGAGGGGAATTTCATAGTAACTTCATTGCAGTGTTAATGTAAGCCTTACTTGTGACTGATAAATAAACTTTACTTTACTTTTACAGCTGTGTTATCCAATGCTGTCCAAACCTCAGATGTGGTTCCTTCGATGGGAAGGATGTGTCGTGGCTGAGTCATTAAGATTTGGCATGGGACTGATGGACAGGTTGGAAACTGGTGACACAGTGGCACAGTAGTTAACACTACTGCCTCACAGCGCCAGGGACTCGGGTTCAATTCCCAGTTTGGGTCACTATCTGTGTGGAGTTTGCACATTCTCCCCGTGTCTCTGTGGGTTTCCTCTGGGTGCTCCGGTTTCCTCCCACAGTCCAAAGATGTGTGGATTAGGTGGATTAGCTAAATTGCCCCTTAGTGTCGGGGAATAGCTAAGGAAAATGCATGGGGTTATGGGGATAGGGCCTGGGTGGGATTTTGGTTGGCGCAGACTCGATGGGCCAAATGGCCTCCTCCTGCACCGTAGGTCCTATGAAACTGAACTAAGTTTTGGAAAGGAACTCTAAGCATTTGGCTCCTTAAGTACTTCACGATTTATGGGGAGGGCATTCAACACATCTACGGGGAGGCAATGGCCTAGTGGTATTATCGCTGTTAATCCAGAAACTCAGCCAATGTTCTGGGGATCCAGGTTCGAATCCCACCACAACAGCTGGTGAAATTTGAATTCAATAAAAAATATCTGGAATTAGGAATCTACTGATGACCATGAAATTTGCCGGAAAAAAACCATCTAGTTCACTAATGTCTTTTAGGGAAGGAAATCTGCCATCCTTTACCTGGTCTGGCCTACATGTGACTCCAGAGCCACAGCAATGTGGTTGACTCTCAACTACCTTCGGGTAACTAGGGATGGCCAGTGAATGTTGGCCAGTCAGCGATGCCCATGTCCCATGAATGAATAAAAAAAAGAAACATTCTTTGAGGTGGGAGATGTTCTGATAATGCAGGCTGTTGCACCTCAAGTTATCCACAACGTCGACATTAATATGTGCATTTGGGTAAAGAGTTCAGTGGTCTGTTCTGAGTCAGCAAATTGTGGGTTCAAGGTCTGTTTCTTGTACACGTAATCGAGGCTAATATTTTATTATAATACTAAGGGAGGGTTAGCAGACAAGGGGTTCTGTTGGTTTGGAAGAAATATAAAACTCGAGGTGCCCTATATCCATTCTGGTGGGCATAAGCAACTGCACAGCACTATTTGACGAAGAATTCTCCTCGGTTGAGTAGACTAGGCCTCTAATCCCTGGAGTTTAAAAGAGTGAGAGGCAACTTAACTGAAACACATATAATTTTTGACAGGGTGGATTCTGAGAGGCTGTTTCCCCTCTGTGGAGAGTCTCAAACATTGGGTCACGGTTTTTCTTTCATCTCAGGAGCCAGCGCGGTAAACCTTCTTTAAACTAACCCAAAGCAACTTTCTCCCTCCATCTTGTGGCAGCTGATGGACACCTATGCGCTCCATGGCAACCATGTCTGCGGCTCGAGGAACTCCAGTTCTGAGTTGATGAACCGATGTCCAAGCTTTGGACAATGTGATACATCAGGGAGGGGGCCAGGTACCTGGAGACTTTGCCCCAGAAGACAGTTACATATCCCTGAGCCTAGGGTCTTCTGATTGGGCTTGTGGTCAGGGTCTGGAGGAAAGTGACTGCAGGTAAGACAGGTATGAGGACTCAGGAGGTAGCATTCGAGGGGCCTGAGTCCTTGCAATTGTCCAGATGGTTTAAGGTTTTTACATCTTGTATGGATGAGAGCAGAGACTGCTGGGATGATACGTGAACCAACCACAAGACCATGGTGCATTCGAGCGGGGGCGGGGAGGGCTGGACGGGTAGTTAAAAGGAATGCAGTTGTAGTCAGAGACAGTAGCATTAGAGGGATGCATACTGTTCTCCGCAGCCAGGAGTCTGAGTCTCAAAGGCTATGTTACCAGCATGGTGCCAGGGTTAGGGACATTTCCTCTGGGCTGGAGTGGAACTTGGAGTGAGAGGGGAAGGATTCAGTTGTCATGGTCCATGTAGATATCAATAACAAACGTAGGGTTAAGAAAGAGGTTCTGCTGAAGGATCTGAGCAGCTAGTGGACAAAGTATAAAGGACAACCACAAAAGATAAAGTCGCTATAGTCCCAGATGACCATAGGCTGCTCTCCCCTTTAAGAGAGCGTTATTGTGGTGATTTTTAATCTGAGGATCATCAGACCTCAGGCAAGGGACAAGCTTGAGAAGGCAGAACCTTTATGAATAATCTTAGCCAGTACGGGAATTGAACCCGCGTTGTTGGAGTCGCTCTGCATCACTAACCAACTGTCCAGCGAACTGAGCTAAACCAACCCCCGTACAAAGATAATTATCTGTGGATTACTACCTGAGTTGTGAGTAATTGGCATTGGGTGAGTAATTTCAGAGGGTTAAATGCATGGCTCCATGGCAGGTGTGGGAGAAATGGGTTTCAATTCATGGGCGCACTGGTACCAATACTGGGGAAAGGGGGAGTTGTACACTGGGGGCAGTCCACACCTGAACCGGGCTGGGACCGATAATTGATGAAACTGAAAGGTCTGAAGGTGGATAAATCATCTGGACCGGATGGACTACACCCCAGAGTTCTAAAAGAGATAGCTGAGGAAGTTGTGGAGGCATTGGTGATGATCTATCAGGAATCACTGGAGGCAGGGAGGGTCCCAGAGGACTGGAAAGTAGCTGATGTAACACCGCTGTTTAAGAAGGGAGGGAGGCAGCAGATGGGAAATTATAGGCTGGTTAGCCTGACTTCAGTCATTGGCAAGATTTTAGAGTCCATTATTAAAGATGAGATCGCAGAGTACTTGGAAGTGCATGATAAAGTAGGACTGAGGCAGCACGGCTTTGTCAAGGGGAGATCATGTCTGACAAATCTGTTAGAGTTCTTTGAGGAGGTAACAAGGAAGTTAGATAAAGGAGAACAGGTGGACGTGATTTATTTAGATTTCCAGGAGACCTTTGACAAGGTGCTGCATAGGAGACTGTTAAATAAGTTAAGAGCCCATGGTGTTAAGGGTAAGATCCTGGCATGGATAGAGGATTGGCTGACTGGCAGAAGGCAGAGAGTAGGGGTAAAGGGGTCTTTTTCAGGATGGCAGCCGGTGACTAGTGCTGTGCCTCAGGGGTTGTGCTGGGACCAGAACTTTTCACAATATCCATTGACGATTTGGAAGAAGGAACTGAAGGCACTGTTGCCAAGTTTGTAGATGATACAAAGATCATAGAAATCATAGAAACCCTACAGTACAGAAAGAGGCCATTCGGCCCATCGAGTCTGCACCGACCACAATCCCACCCAGGCCCTACCCCCATTTCCCTACATATTTACCCACTAATCCCTCCAACCTACGCATCTCAGGACACTAAGGGCAATTTTTAGCATGGCCAATCAACCTAACCCGCACATCTTTGGACTGTGGGAGGAAACCGGAGTACCCGGAGGAAACCCACGCAGACACGAGGAGAATGTGCAAACTCCACACAGACAGTGACCCAAACTGGGAATCGAACCCAGGTCCCTGGAGCTGTGAAGCAGCAGTGCTAACCACTGTGCTACCGTGCCGCCAGATATGTAGAGACAAGTAGTATTGAGGAAGCAGGGGGGCTGCAGAAGGACTTGGACAGGTTCGGAGAGTGGGCAAAGAAGTGGCAGATGGAATACAATGTGGAAAAGTGTGAGGTTATGCACTTTGGAAGGAGAAATGAAGGCATAGACTATTTTCTAAATGGGAAAATGCTTCGGAAATCAGAAACACAAAGGGACTTGGGAGTCCTTGTTCAAGATTCTCTTAAGGTTAACGTGCAGGTTCAGTCGGCAGTTAGGAAGGCAAATGCAATGTTAGCATTCATGTTGAGAGGGCTAGAATACAAGAGCAGGGATGTACTTCTGAGGCTGTATAAGGCTCTGGTCAGACCCCATTTGGAGTATTGTGAACACCTTTGGGCCCCATATCTAAGGAAGGATGTGCTGGCCTTGGAAAGGGTCCAGAGGAAGTTCACAAGAATGATCCCTGGAATGAAGAGCTTGTCGTATGAGGAATGGGTTGAGGACTCTGGGTCTTTACTCGTTGGAGTTTAGAAGGATGAGGGGGATCTTATTGAAACTTACAGGATACTGCGAGGCCTGGATAGAGTGGATGTGGAGAGGACGTTTCCACTAGTAGGAAAAACTAGAACCAGAGGCACAGCCTCAGACTAAAGGGACAATCCTTTGAAGCAGAGATGAGGAGGAATTTCTTCGGCCAGTGAGTGGTGAATCTGTGGAACTCTTTGCTGCAGAAGACTGTGGAGGCCAGGTCATTGAGTGTCTTTAAGACAGAGATAGGTAGGTTCTTGATTAATAAGGGAATCGGGGGTTCTGGGGAAAAGGCAGGAGAATGGGGATGAGAAAAATATCAGCATGATTGAATGGCGGAGTAGATTCGTTGGGCCGAGTGGCCTAATTCTGCTCCTATATCTTATGGTCTTATGGTCTAATTGGTGAGTCGTACAAAGGGCACAGTGGTGGGAGCTTTAAGAGAAATAGTAGGGGTGGTGAATGAGGGGGTGGTGTTCACACAAGGGGAGATTTGGAAAGTTAAAAAGTAAGAGCAATGTCCGGCAGTGATGCAGGTAATGATAACCAGAATATGATAGGAAGGGAACTTTGTGTGTACACAGTTTACATGTAGACGTACTTCCAACTTTCTAAGTGGGCAGACAGAGAATATTTTTGGTATTAACAAGCTGTTGTGTGTGTTTTGCTTTCTAGTCATACCTGCCGAATTTCTGTACAAAGACAAATGTTGAGGTGTAATCTGATTTCTGGAGTTCTTCCAAAATATAAATGCCTTGCAAAAAAAAACAGTTGAACAGGTCCACATTATTTGATCTGAAACTTGTGGGTTGTTAACTCATGGGGGGCAAAATGCCACAAACCCTTCTGGACCCCGGAACTCGCACACTCTGGGAGTTCTGAGATAGATGAGGAGTTTGTCGTTTGAAGAGAGGTTGAACAGTTTAGGCTGATACTCTCTGGAATTTAGAAGAATGAGGGGAGATCAAATTGAGGTACACAAGATGATAAAAGGTGTGGATAAAGTAGATGTGGAGCTGATACTTCCTCTTGTGGGGCATTCTAGGATGAGAAGTTACCGACTTAGGATAAGGGGTAGCAAATTTAAAACAGAGTTGAGGAGAAACTACTTTTCCCAAAGGGTTGTGAATCTGTGGATGCTGGGGCAGTGAGTAAATTTAAGGAGTGAGACAGATTTTTAATTGGTAATTGGTTGAAGGGTTATGGGGAGAAGGCAGGAAAATGAGGATGAGGAGCATATCAGCCATGATCGAATGGCGGAGCGGACTCGATGGGCCGAATGGCCTAATTCTGCTCTTATGAACTTATAGCCATTAAGGTGTGGAATCCCCACCTGTCCCTCAGGAGGCCTGTCATACGGAACAGTAAGGGCTGTGGCAGGAACTGCCAGACCTTGGAAACCATCCCCATGTCCTCGGTCTCAGAAAATTGCCAGAGCATCTTTGGAGGACAGAGAAGGAGAAAATATACCAAAGCTCAGGATTGGAGAAAGTGGGGTCAATCTTGGAGGTCTGGTGTTCATGACAGAAAGACTTGCTGTTCTGTAATGCCTTTCAGAACCACTGGACTTCCAAACACTTTAAAGGCAATAAAGAACTTTCAAAGTGTTGTGACTAGTGTGACATAAGAAATTCAGCAGGCAATTTGTGTACAGTAAGTTCCCACCACCGAGATAATGGCCAGTAGATAATCTATATTTTGTGATATTGATTGAGGGATAGAAACCATAGAAACCATACAGTGCAGAAGAAGGCCATTCAGCCCATCGAGCCTGCACCACCCCAATCCCACCCAGGCCCTATCCCCGTAACCCCAATTATTTACCCCGCTAATCCCTCTAACCTACGAATCCCAGGACACTAAGGGGCAATTTAGCATGGCCAATGCACCCAACCTGCACATCTTTGGATCAATATTGTCCAGGACAGTGCGGAGCTCTCCCCTGGCATTGCTCCGAAACAAAGTCCTGGCATCTTTTATGTTCACTTGAGAAGGCACATGGGGCCTTGGCTCAATGTCTCATCCGAAAGGTTGGGACTTCTGACAGTGCAGCACTCCCTCAATACTGCACCACCAGGGACCCGGGTTCGATTCCCGGCTTGGGTCACTGTCTGTGCGGAGTCTGCATCTTCTCCCCGTGTCTGCGTGGGTTTCCTCCGGGGGTTCCGGTTTCCTCCCACAGTCCAGAAGACGTGCTGGTTAGGGTGCATTGACCCGAACAGGTGCCGGAGTGTGGTGACTAGGGTATTTTCACAGTAACTTTATTGCAGTGTTAATGTAAGCCTACTTGTGACTAATAAATAAACTTTAATTACACCCCTTTAGAATTGTACTCTTTATTTAATATTGTCGCTTTGTGTTCTTCCTTCAAAATGATTTACTTCCCAGTTCAGCAGGCTCAGTGGTGGAGATCCTCACTGGGAACATTCCCAGGATTGTTCCTGGCAATCCCGACAATTGCCAGGACTGAAGTCCTGGAGATTTTCTGCCCTAATTTAAGGTTAGCTCGGGAAGAGGGAGCGGAGGAAGCAGCAGATAGTTGTGCTTCTGGAGACGAAGCCAAGCCTGCGTCCAGTGAGGTGGAAGACAGGCTGATTAAAAGAGACAGCGAGTGTCACTGAGAGACAAGATCGTACGCAAGCTATCTCCTGCCATCATGTCTTTGCTCTGATTGGTGATGGTTCAGTTCTGTATCCGAGGGGAATTCTGACTGGAGCTAAGTGACAGCTGCTGCCAAAGGCTTCCGTTCATTTTCAAACTGCAAGTCTGAGTCATGACATTGAGAAGGGAATCTGTGGGCTTTGTCGCTCAAATAAAACCTTTTAATCCCGGCCACGCACAATCCTGTGCTATGGTAGCGCACCACAGAAGATTTAAAACCTTTATTGTTTTGAACAGGTGGGATTAAGCAAGATTCCACCTAATCTGCTGATTTGTATTTGTTGGCTTCAGTTTAAACATTTTGAGGACAAAGATTTGCATTTATATAGCACCTTTAATATTGCAATACATCTCAACACACTTCACAGAAGTCCATCAGAGAGCATTTACCACAGACCCCCATCCAAAGCTAATCATTGCAAAGAGGTAGATTTTCAGTGCAGGAGAGACAGACAGAGGGGCAGAGATATTTCGGGAGGGAATTCCAGAGCTCAGTGCCCCCAGACCGTGGAAGGAATGGTGATCAAATGTGGAGTGATAGAAATCGGGGATGTGCAAGGGGCCAGAATTGGATAAAGGCAAAGATCAGGAGGGTTTGAAATGAAAAATCCGAGGGCATTATTTGATATAGAAACATAGAAACATAGACGATAGGAGCAGAGGAGGCCATTCGGCCCTTCAAGCCTCTGCCATTCATCATGATCATGGCTGATCGTCCAACTCAATAGCCTAATCCTGCTTTCTCCCCATAACCTTTGATCCCATTCGCCCCAAGTGCTATATCCAGCCACCTCTTGAATACATTCAATATTTTGGCATCAACTACTTCCTGTGGTAATGAATTCCACAGGCTCACCACTCTTTGGGTGAAGAAATGTCTCCTCACCTCCATCCTAAATGGTCTACCCTGAATCCCCAGACTGTAACTCCTGGTTCTGGACACCCCCCATCATCGGGAACATCTTCCCTGCATCAACCCTGGTCTTCTTGGACTTCAACAAGGCTTTTGACAAGGTCCTACAGGGGAGGCAAGAGTCCATGGGATCCAAGGAAATTTGGCAAATTGGATCCGGGATTAGCTGACTGGCAGGAAGCAGAGGATGATGGTCAAGGGGTGCTATTCTGACTGGATTTGTGTCCACTGAGGTTCCGCAGGGATCATTGTTAGGGCCCTTGCTGTTTGTGGTTTATATAAATGATTTAGACTTGAATATAGAAGGGCTGATCAGTAAGTTTGCAGTTGATACGAAAATTGGTAGGATGGTAAATAGCGAGGAGGATATCCTTAGCTTACAGGAGGATATAGATGGGCTGGTCAGATGGGCTGATCAGTGACTAATGGAATTCAATCTGGATAGGTGTGAGGTGATACACTTAGGCAGGACAAACAGGGCAAGGGAATACATGATGTACAGCAGGACCCTGGAAAGCATCAAGAATCAGAGGAACATTGGTGTGCATGTACACCGGTCCCTTAAGGTAGCAGGACAGGTGGATAAAATGGTTAAGAAGGCATATGGCATACTATCCTTTATTAGCCGGGGCATAGAGTTTAAGAGTGGGGAGGTTATGCTGGGACTGTATAAAATGTAGGTCACAGCTAGAGTATTGTGCCCAGTTCTGGAATCGACGTTATAGGAGGGATGTGATGGCACTGATAGGGAGCAGAGGAGATTTACCAGGATGTTACCTATGCTGGAGAGTTTTAGTTATGAAGAGAGATTGGATAGACTGGGGTTGTTTTCTTGGAGCAGCGCAGGCTGAGGGGGGGACATAATTGAGATGTATAAAAGTATGAGGGGCATAGATAGACAGGAAGAAGCTTTTCCCCTTGTTGGAGGGAGCAATGACCAGGGGGCAGAGATTTCAGGTAAGGGGCAGGAGGTTGTGAGAAAAATCATTTTTACCCAGAGGGTGGTGGGAGTCTGGAACTCACTGCCTGAAAGGGTGGTAGAGGCAGGGACCCTCATAACATTTAATAAGTATTTAGATGTGCACTTGCTATGCCAAGGTTATGGGCCAAGTACTGGAAAATGGGATTAGAATAGTTGGGTGGTTTGTCTTTGACCAGCACAGACTCGATGGGCTGAAGGACCTTTTGTGCTGTAGACCTTTCTGACTCTATGACCAGGAGCCAATGTCGGTCAGTGAGTTTCAGGATATTGGATGAATGGGACTTGGTGCAAGTTAGGATTCAGGTTGCAGGGTTTTGAGTGAGTTTTCGTGGGAAGGTGGGGGTTTTGTCCGGGAGAGATGTTATTAATAGTCATTTTGAACAATCGAGTATATGATGGCTTCTGTCAGTTCAAGCGATCAGTAGTGCACAATGAAGCACTGTTACTATTATAACACATACCTCAGTGATAAAAAGGCTCATTATTCACCCAGAGGCCCACTTTCCAATGTACTTCATGCATAAGGTCAAGTTCTGGTTCATAGGAAGTCTTTGCTGCCTATGAAAGCTGGTGTTTGTATGGAGCAGAAACAAAAATGTATTGATATCAAGCCAAAGTTATTAGGTTATCATTTCACTCAGACTCAGACTGCTAGAATACAAGTCATTTACTTCCAGCTCTCAAAGGTCCAAAGTTGAACAGGGTTAGAACAGTAAACCTCCAGTTAGTAATTGAGTCAAGCCCATTGAGGCTCGGTAGGTAGTTCTCAAAGCTCAGAGACAGAAGGTTCAAAGTCCGAGCTCTCCCTGCAGAATGCTGGTCACATAGTCTTGACCAGTGTGATATTGAAGGAGTCTGTGACCCACCAGAGATCCCACCTCCCATCTGTGCGGAGTCTGCACGTTCTCCCCGTGGGTTTCCTCTGGGTGCTCTGGTTTCCTCCCACAATCCGAAAGACGTGCTAGCTAGGTGCATTGGCCGTGCTAAATTCTCCCTCAGTGTACCCGAACAGGTGCCGGAGTGTAACGACTAGGGGATTTTCACAGTAAAATTTAGCATGGTCAATGCACCTAACCAGCATGTCTTTCGGACTGTGGGAGGAAACTCACGCAGACATGGGGAAAATGTGCAAATTCTGTACAGACAGTGACCCAAGCTGGGAATCGAACCAGAGTCCCTGGAGCTGTGGGGCAGCAGTGCTAACCACTGTGCTACCGTGCCATATTGTCAGCAAACATGATTCCCTGTCTCTTATAGCCGGAATCCTCTGCCCCTCCAGGAGGTGAAGAGGGAGGCAGGTGGTCTTGTGCATTTGGTGGGTTGGCATTGGGACCAATACCGGATACCGTCCCACCCCTACTGGAAGTGAGCTCTGGGCGGCAAGGCCCATGGTCGACCTTCCCAACCTGCCTCCAGTTAATGACTGGTTAAAGGCCTCTTTCTGCCACTGATTCAATCTCCCCAGCTCAGGGTGGGCCTGTCGACATGCGGCCTGGGAAACTGTGTGAGCTGCATTGTGGGAGAGGGGATGCCATTTGTGCATGGGGTGGACATGGGGCAGGGGGCTGTCCACTGATGGCCAACGCCCTGACCTCGCTGCCGGTATCTACGGCCTCCACTGAGCCCCGCCTCAGGAGACACTCATCCCAACGGCACTCACCTTTTCCCTCTGTCGCTTGTCTGATTGGCTGGCAGCTTGAGCAGGTGGGAGGTCATTTCCGTGGACCTCAGTGTGGAGGAAGTTCCATCCCTGTCCAGCTAACAGCGTGGGGGTCTTGCTGCTTTATCTGACAGCTGGCAAGGCACGAGTCAAGAACAGAAGATTCAGCCCACAGAATGCACTTAGCCAATATTTATCCCTCAACTAACCGGCAAAGTTATCTGGTCATTTTCACGTGGCTGTCTGTGGGAGCTTGCTGTATGTAACCCACCAGGGTTACATACAGCAAGCTGCTGCATTTCCTACATTTATATAGCACCTTTAACCACCTCTGCTGTAAGGCACTTTGCAACATCTGGTGACATACGTTTTGAAGTGCATGTGCAATCATAATGTAGGAAATAAACCAGCCAATTCACACACAGCAAGCTCCCACAAATGAAAACATGATAATGAGCAGGTTATCTGTGTTAATGATGTTTAAGGGATAATATTGGCCACAGGATACCAGGGCAAGCTCCCCTGCTCATCTTTGAATAGATTTGCCATGGGATCTCTTATTTATTTATTTGTCACAAGTCGGCTTACATTAACACTGCAATGAAGTTACTGTGAAATTCCCCTAGTTGCCACACTCCGGCGCCTGTTCGGGTACACTGAGGGAGAATTTAGCACGGCCAATGCACCCTAACCAGCACGTCTTTCGGACTGTGGGAGGAAACCGGAGCACCCGGACATGCAGACACGGGGAGAACTTGCAGACTCCGCACAGACAGTGTCCCAAGCCGGGAATCGAACCTGGGTCCCTGGTGCTGTGAGGCAGCAGTGCTAACCCACTGTGCCGCCTTGCAGTAGGAGCCTCCTTTTGATATCTCATCTGAATGACTGCACCCCCGTCAGGGCAGCATTTCCTCGGCACTGTGCTGGAGCATCAGCCTGGAAAAAATTCTCAAGCCTCTGTTCAAGTTCTGGTCGAGTAAACCTGAGTGAAAAATTATTGACAACATGCACGCTGCCCTCCAGGGAAATCCTAGCTCACACAAACAAATGTTAACTCATCTTAGTCACCATCCTAAGTACCTGCTGTCAGTTTTACCTTAATGGTTTATCCCCCCCTTAGTGCTGCTGTGGTTCCATGTGAAGTGTCAGACAAATAATTTAACATGCAGAACTGTGGCATTTAGAAACTCTGATAGCTTCATTCTTGAAGGCAATGTCCAATGTGGCCATAAGCCACGGGGATCAGGTAGAAATTATGACCGGAATTCTCCAACCTCGCCCACGGCTGGGATTATCCAGTCCCGCTGCTGTAAAGGGAGTTTTGGCTGAGTGCCAAATTCTCCATTCTTGCTGGCAGTGGTAGCAGGCTGTGTAAAACTGGAGAATTCCAGCCTAGGTCTCAGCCATAGCTCGGAGAGCTTCAGGCTTACTGCAGTAATGGAGGAGTGCTGCATTGTCAGTGAGAGAGTCATCGAATAGAATCTCTACAGTGCAGAAGAGGCCATTTGGCCCATCAAGTCTGCACCGACTCTCTGACAGAGCATCTTACCCAGACCCTCTCTCCACCCTATCCTGCATTCCCCATGGCTAATCGCCCGAACCTACATATTTTGGGACACTACGGGGCAACTGAGCATGGCCAATCCATCTAACCTTTTAAGGTTTATTTATTAGTGTCACAAGTAGGCTTACATTAACACTGCAATGAAGTTACTGTGAAAATCCCCTAGTCGCCACACTCAGGCGCCTGTTCGGATACATGGAGGGAGAATTTAGCACGGCCAATGCTAACCAGCACGTCTTTTGGACTGTGGGAGGAAACCGGAGCACCCGGAGGAAACCCACGCAGACGCGGGGAGAACATGCGGATTCTGCACAGACAGTGACCCAAGCTGGAAATTAAACCCGAGTCCCTGGCGCTGTGAGGCAGCAGTGCTAACCACTGTGCCACCGTGCTGCCTTGCACATCTTCGGACTGTGGGAGGAAACCGGAGCACCCAGAGGAAACCCACGCAGACATGGGGAGAACATGCAGACTCCCCGACAGGCGCTGGAGTGTGGTGACTAGGGGATTTTCACAGTGGCTTCGTGTAAGCTTAGTTGTGAGACGAATAAATAAACAACACTTAAACTCCACACAGACAGTCACCCAAAGCTGGAATTAAACCCGGGTCCCTGGCACTGTGAGGCAGCAGTGCTAACCACTGTGCCACCGTGCCAACATTTTGGATGAGACATTATGTCCATAAGTAAAGTAAAGTTTATTTATTAGTCACAAGTAAGGCTTACATTAACACTGCAATGAAGCTAGTGTGAAATTCCCCTGCCCTCTCAGGTGGACGTGAGATATTCCACAGAGTCATTTGCAAACAGAAGCTGTTCTGCTTTATATCCGCTCTTTAGCTAACAACATTGGCCCGGGTTGTGGACCTGCCCACTGCACTCGGAGTGGGTCATGTCCTCAAATCTCTACTTCTCACCCTTTGACTCAGAAGCGAGATGCAGCTTACTGAGGCATGGCCGACACTAACCGAGATACAGCTCCTCCTGAGATCAGCCTTAATGCTCGATCATCACTTTGCAACACATTACCATGTAATGTTACTGTGGCTAATGATAGCACATCCTTCTTTAGCTGGAAGGAAACATTACTTTTGTTAATACACAGCCACAGGATAACAACAGGAGTCTTTTTGCAGCAACGATCAGTTATTCTGTCAGATCGCTGCAATTCTTTGTAAATGTTTTGCTCTGGGGTATTTGGACATTTGTTTTTTGATTTCTGATGTTCATTTCATTTTGCATTTCCCTCATTTAACCTGTTCGGGTGAGCAAACAGCTCCTATCAGATGGGACGGATGCGGCAAAGCTTCCTTCCCATTTTCATGGCATAAATTTCGAGTTTCTGGAACTAATTCACTTATACTCTGATTCCAGCACAATTAAGGAGTTGCCGCATCAAACACTGTGCGGCGGCACGGTGGCACAATGGTTAGCACTGCTGCCTCACAGCGCGAGGGACCCGGGTTCAATTCTCGGCTTGGGTCACTGTCTGTGCGGAAACTGCACTTTCTCCTCGTGTCTGCGTGGGTTTCCTCCGGGTGCTCCGGTTTCCTCCCAGTCTGAAAGATGTGCAGGTTAGGTGGATTGGCCATGCTAAATTGCCCCTTAGTGTCAGGGGGACTAGCTAGGGTAAATACGTGGGGTTATGGGGATAGGGCCCGGGGGGTTATTGTCAGTGCAGACTCGATGGGCCGAATGGCCTCCTTCTGCACTGTAGGATTCTATGAAACTGTCTCCTGAAAAACTGCTATGGATATAGAGGGAAGGTGCGGAGAATCATAGAATGGCAAGGGCAGAAACAGGCCATTCGGCCTATCAACACTGCACCCACAATAATCCCTATCCCTGTAACCACGCATATTTGTTGATCATAGAATCTCTACAATACAGAAGGAGGCCATTCAGCCCATCAAGTCTGCACCGACCACAATCCCACCCAGGCCCTATTCCAGTAACCCCACACATTTGTCCTGCTAATCCCCTGACACTAGGGTCAATTTAGCATGGCCAATCAACCTAACCCGCACATCTTTGGACTGTGGGAGGAAATCGGAGCACCCAGAGAAAACCCACGCAGACACGGGAGAAAGTGCAAACTCCACACAGACAGTGACCCAAAGGCCGGAATTGAACCCGGATCCCTTGTGCTGTGAGGCAGCAGTGCTAACCACTGTGCCATCGTGCTGCCCCTGCTAATTCCCCTGACACTAATGGGCAAGTTAGCATGGCCAATCAACCTAACCTGCACATCTCTGGAGAATATCTTTTTACACAGTGAGTTGTCGTTCTGGAACGTGCTGCCTGCAAGGCCAGTGGAAGCAGATTCAGTCATAACTCTTAAAAGGGAATTGGATAACGACTCGAAAAGGAGATAATTGTGGACAATGCAAATTAGCGGGGAAATGGACCCATTGGAAAGCTCCTTCAAAGAGCCAGCACAGGTATGATGGAATGAATGGCCGCCTGCTGCTGTATGATTTTACACCTTACTTACGTAACAAAGTAAGTAGGCAGGATTCTTGGCCCTTCCCACCGGTGGGAGATCCCAATCCGGTGACCCTGCCCGTCCCGTTTCCCCACCCCCCTCCCCCCGCCGCTCCAACCCCCCCTCCACCCCCAATCCTGCGGCGGGTTCCACGGCAGCGGGACGGGCGAGCTGCTCAAAATGCCATAGATATTGGGGGTACCCAAAGATCCAGCCAGCGGCCAATGGTAAGCCATCTCCACCATTGGAAAACACACTGTTGGGGCGGGGGGAGCTGGAAAATTCCACCCAGTCATGCATGTCCAGAATTGTTTTCCCAACTCGCATTTTTAAATTAAGATTTAGTTGAACTCTTGTGCCCAAACTTCTAACTGGTAATGAAATCACAGAATTGTTACCATACAGAAGGAGGCCATTCAGCCCATCATGCCTGTACTGGCTCTCCGCATGAGCATTAGAACTTGGTGCCGTGCCTGTTCCTCGTAGCCCTGTTTCTATTCCAATAATCATCTAGTGCCCTCTTGAAAGTCTCAACTGAACCTGCCAACATTAACCTCATCAGCCCTCTCTGTTGCCTCATCAAAACGTTCCAGCAAGTTACTGAAACATTATTTTCCCTTGAGAAATCCATGCTGGCTCTTCCTAATGGATTCACATTTTTCCCTATGATTATTAATTCTATCCTGAATAATTTTTTCGCGAAGCTTTCCCGCAGCCACTGAAGTTGAACGGACGAACTAACTCAGTCCGTAATTACTGGGCAACCTTTTTTGAACAAGGGTGTAATGTTTGCGATTACCGGCTGAGATGCATCTCGTATTGCTACGTTTAAAGGGAAGCTGGATACGCATTTGAGGGAAAGGGGATTAGATAGTTACAATGGAAGATTTAGGTGGGAGAAGATGTGAGGAGACTTGAGTGGAGCAGAAACACCAGAATGGATTGATTGAGGGGAATGGCCAGTTTTGTAATCCTATGTAAAGCAAATCAACCCAATAGTTTCCCCGCGTTCTCAAACACAGCAGCTGGGAGCCACATGGACCTGTACAATTGCATCTACAATCTTTGCCGATGGACTATTGTGTCTGGGGATTTTCCAAGGCTTTTTTTGTCCCTGCCGCATACCTTCGCACAGTCCGTGTGGTGATGGATGGGCAGCTTTAATTCCTGCCATTCGGGAAGTTCTACCCACACAGAACGAGGTACTCTCCACAGCTTCAGAAAGCTACAAATCCTGTCTGCTCCGCTCGCAATTGCTGGCTGACTTAATCCTTTATGCCCTTAATAACAACCTTTCACAGAGTCTTAAATAGGAGTGGGAAGTGATCCACCATTCATTGCTTCACTTGGACACTAAGGGGCGGCACGGTGGCACAGTGGTTAGCACTGCTGCCTCACAGCGCCAGGTTCAATTCCAGTCTTGGGTCGCTGTCTGTGTGGAGTTTGCACATTCTCCCCTGTGTCTGCGTGGGTTTCCTCCGGGTGCTCTGGTTTCCTCCCACAGTCTAAAGCTGTGCGGGTTAGGTTGATTGGCCATGATAAATTGACCCTAGTATCAAGGGATAAACAGAGTAAATATGTGGGATTACAGGAATAGGGCCTGGGTGGGATTGTGATTGGTGCAGACTCGATGGGCCGAATGGCCTCCTTCTGCACTGTAGGGATTCTATGATTCACTTGATGAAATCTGCTGAAGACAGCCACTAAGATGTTGACCAGTAACCTCACCCATTGAGGAAATGTTAATGACGTGAGGACCTTGTAAGAATAGAGATAAGTTTGTACATTCATGCAATAGGGAACAGTTAATAGATACAGGGCTAGTCTAAACTCTGTGTGGGGTGGCACGATGATTAGCACTGCTGCATCACAGCGCCAGGGACCCGGGTTTGATTCCAGCCTTGGGTGATAATGTAGAGTCTGCACGTTCTCCCTATGTCTCCGTGAGTTTTCTCCGGGTGCTCCGGTTTTCTCCCACAGTCCAAAGATGTGCAGGTTAGGTGGACTGGCCATGCTAAATTGCCTCTTAGTGTCCAAAGATAGGCAGATTAGGTGGATTGGCCATGCTAAATTGTCCCTTAGTGTCCCAAGATGTGCAGGTTAGGTGGATTGGCCATGTTAAATTATCCCTTAGCGTCCCAAGATGTGCAGGTTAGGTGGATTGGCCATGCTAAATTGTCCCTCAGTGTCCCAAGACACTGGGGGGATTAGAGCTCACTAATTCAGTCTTTGGATCACAATAACACGGGGGGCAGATGAAGTTCAGGGTCGGTGACCCTGGGGTTTGTAATGGAAGGCAGCTAAGTTAAGCAGTGAATTGGTTAGTTGACATTAATGATAACATGGATCTTTAAGGGTTGCTCGCTTTAGAACAGATCTTTTGTTGCAAAGAGGGAGTCGTGTAAAAGGAGGAAATGGCTGCGGAATATAAAACTCCTTTCACTGAATGGAGTGCAATCAGGACTTCAAAGACCGCCACAACAAAGGTGATGGTGTCAGGAAGAGCAGCGACGTTACAATGTGACAGGATATAACTGCTCCGCCCCCCCAATAACTGTCCACTAATCCACCCAATGATCCAAAAGTCACAAAGACATCCTGCCGTGTTGAATCCAACAGGAACCTGGCACTGAAAGGAAATGGTACAAAGAGAGATATGCTCTCAGTCAGTCAGAACTTTTAACTAGCTTCCAGGTCTGGTGGTGTGAATAGGCTTGGGTATGCCACACTTGAGATTTCATGCGAAAATATCCTCTACATTTAAAATGCTGGGCATGGTGCCCACGTGACCTGCTCTGTGTGGATATTTTAAGTTAAACATTTGGAAACAATATTGAAGGATGTTAATCGTCAGACTCATTGCTATAGAGTCATAGAGGTTTACAGCATGGAAACAGGCCCTTCGGCCCAACTTGTCCATGCTGCTCTTTTTTTTAAACCCCTAAGCTAGTGCCAATTGCCCGCATTTGGCCCAAATCCCTCTATACCCATCGTACCCATGTAACTGTCTAAATGCTTTTTAAAAGACAAAATTGTACCCGCCTCTACTATTACCTCTGGCAGCCCGTTCCAGACACTCACCACCCTCTGTGTAAAAGAATTGCCCCTCTGGACACTTTTGTATCTCTCCCCTCTCACCTTAAATCTATGCCCTCTAGTTTTAGACTCTCCTACCTTTGGGAAAAGATATTGACTATCTCGCTGATCTATGCCCCTCATTATTTTATAGACCTCTATAAGGTCATCCCTCAGTCTTCTACGCTCCAGAGAAAAAAATCCCAGTCTATTCAGCCTCTCCTTATAACTCAAACCATCAAGTCCTGGTAGCATCCTAGTAAATCTTTTCTGCACTCTTTCTAGTTTAATAATATCCTTGCTATAATAGGGTGACCAGAACGTACACAATATCTTGAGCTTTTCAAAGGATCATGAAGAGTTTCAGAAGATAAGACATCGAAGCACAACTAGACCATCCAACTCCTCAAGACTAGGATCTCTGACCTCAACAGCCAAATCTCCTGCTCCCATTATGGTCCAAAAATCTAGGAAGTATCTATCAAATTACACGAGCAAAACTCACAAGAATTCTGATGTGGATTTGCCGGCGTTGGACCGGGGTGGGCACAGTAAGAAGTCTCACAACACCAGGTTAAAGCCCAACAGGTTTATTTGGAA
Source organism: Mustelus asterias (assembly GCF_964213995.1). Taxonomy (NCBI): domain Eukaryota; kingdom Metazoa; phylum Chordata; class Chondrichthyes; order Carcharhiniformes; family Triakidae; genus Mustelus; species Mustelus asterias. Next base: position 5,919,355 of record NC_135806.1, read on the forward strand.
TCACGAGTTTTCAGAGCGCTGCTCCTTCATCAGGTGAGTGGTAGAACTCTTGAGACAAACCCTCACTCAAAAGGGTCGATGCTGACATGTGGACCATTTCTGCAACAGAATCTGATTTACTTGCCCCTCAATAAATCTCCTTTCTCCTCTACAATTCCCAGCATCGAGAAGCTCTAAATCTTGACAGGATAGACAACAATTAATGGATAGAGAGCTTGGCTGAAATTCTGTTACCACTGCCAGCAAGAAGGGAGAATCCCAGCCGCAGGCGAGGTCGGAGAATCCAGCCCTTGCTCACCAATTCCCTCTTGGGAATCAGAGTAATGCTGATGAAGTTCAGGATTGAGAAACATCTGCAGCATAATGTGGCCACTGAGACGATGCCAAGGATTGCACTGTAGACCTAATGAAAACTGTAAACGTACATTCCACTCCATGACCGGGACTTTCCAGCTCCGCCCCCTCCCCCCCCCCGCCCGACCCCTGACCCATTGCAGAGGAAGCTTGCCACTGGCCGCCAGCAGGATCATAGAAACAGAACCCTTACAGTGCAGAAAGGAGACCATTCGGCCCATTGAGTCTGTACTGACCACAATACCACCCAGGCTCTATTTCCGTAACCCGACACATTTACCCTGCTGATCCCCCTGACACTAGGGTCAATTTATCATGGCCGGTCCACCTAACCCACACATCTTTGGACTGTGGGAGGAAACCGGAGCACCCGGAAGAAACCCACGCAGACACGGAGAGAACGTGCAGACTCCACACAGACGGTGATCCAAGCTGGGAATCGAACCCGGGTCCCTGGTGTTGTGAGGCAGCAGTGCTAACCACTGTGCCACTGTGCCGCCGATCTTCTGGTCACACAGAAGCCAATGGCCCTATGCATTGCTGGCTGGCCGTGCTGCCAGGGTACCGAGCATGGGGGTGGGAGGAGGTCGCCTTCGGTGGGATTGGGAGATTCTGCCGACAGGAAGGGTCAGAAAATTCCGTCCCAGGGGTTTGAGCGCAAAATCTAGGCTGACACTCCCCAGAGCAGTACCGATGGAGTGCTGCACTGTCATTTGGATGAGGTGAGCCGAGGCTCCTTCGGCCCACTCCCGTGAATATTAAAGATCCCACAGCCATTATCTCAAAGAAGAGCCCTGGGCCACTAATTATCCCTCAATCTAAAAAACAAATTACCTGGTGATTATCAGATGCTGTGTGTGCGATCTTGCTGTGTGTAAATTGGCTGCTGCGTTTCCTACATTACAACAGTGACCACATTACAAAGAGTACTTCACTGGTTGTAAAGCACTTTGGGATGTCCCGAGATTATGGAAGGTGCTCGAGGAACGTGGGTTTGTTCTGATTTGATTGCTGACATGGAGTTTAAGCCAGGGTTTAATGATGGCAACAGAGGGAGATAAAATTCCAGGCAATGCAACAATTTCAAAACGAGAGCTGATTCAGATACTAAATGTGGATAAAGTTCAGATTTTTCTCACACGCTCCTGGAAGAACTACTAACAGCGGGATTCCTTTCTTGTTCCTCCCACTAGATTTGTGCTTGTTAAAATAGCGTCACTACAGCTGCCTTCACAGGTTAGATATTATTAATTGCATTCCACCTGATAACTTCCAACAATGCAACAAAAGGTTTTACCAATCACCCATTGAATTCAGCCACAGAGAGACATAGGAACTACAACATGAGGTCAGGCCATTCAACCCAATCAGTCAATGCCTGGCTTTAACCCTTGCACAAATCAATAATTGAATCACCTCCATTATTCCATCTACTCTAAACCAGAGCCATGACTTAATGCATCCTGCTTCAGGTACCACTCCCCAGTGACCATGGACTTCTATCAGATTGGTCCATGATAATGATTATGAAATCTGGCCTCATCCAAACCTCGACTGCCTGTGTTCCAATATGCACCAAGCCTCAGTCAGCCCCACAAACATCCAATACATCCGTGCTCCACCTACTGGGGCCTCTGGAACATCCCCACTTTTAATCACATCACCATTAGTGGTCATGTCTAGGCACTAAGCTCCCTCAATCTCTCCACTTCTCACACTTGCTTTCCTCCCTTCATGCGCCTCTTAAAACGTCTCTCTTTGTTTATGGTTTTGTCGCCTGCCTGCATGACGCTTTTACGCCGACTCAAGTTGTTGTTGTTTTAGGAGTCCTCTCTGAAGTGGATGTACAAATAGTTGCTGGAGTGGCCATCAGATTTAATTGCTGAAATTCCGCAATCACATCAGTCGATGGGGTAATCACAATTGAGTCAGCAGAAGCAGCAACCTGTCAGAATGATACCTGAGAAAGGAGAGCATAGAATGGTACAGTACACAAGGAGGCCATTCAGCCCATCATGCCTACGCCAGCCACCTCTTTGAGAGAGTTGTACAAATGGTCTCACTCCCCTGCTCTTTCTCCCATTGCCGTGTAATTCTTTTCCTGTTCCATCATTCAGCCAATTCCCTTTTGAAAGTTACTATCGAATTCCTCCCCCCTCAGCCAGCACACTCCTGGTCACAACAACTCATTATGAAGGTAAACTCTCTGATTCTTTTATCAATTAACTGTGTCATAGAATCATAGAATCCCTACAGTGCAGAAGGAAGCTATTTGGCCCATCGAGCCTGCACCAACAACAATTCCACCCAGGCCCTATCCCCGTAAACCCCACATATTTACTCTGTTAATCCCCCTGACAGTCGGGCAATTTAGCATGGCCGATCCACCTAACCCACACATCTTTGGAGTGTGGGAAGAGACTGGAACACCCGGAGGAAACCCACGTAGACATGGGGAAAATGTGCAAACTCTGCACAGACAGTGACCCGAGGGCAGAATCGAACCCGGGTCTTTGGCACTGTGTGCAGCAGTGCTAACCACTGGTATTTAGCATTTATGGGTAAGATGGGTATAGAGGGATATGGGCCAAATACAGGCAATTGGGACTAGCTTAGTGGTTAAAAAAAATGGTGGCATGGACAAGTTGGGCCAAAGGGTCTGTTTCCACGCTGTAAATCTCTATGACGCTGTAAACCTGCAATGTTAGCATTCATGTCGAGAGGGCTAGAATACAAGAGCAGGGATGTACTTCTGAGGCTGTATAAGGCTCAGGTCAGACCCCATTTGGAGTATTGTGAGCAGTTTTGGGCCCCATATCTAAGGAAGAATGTGTTGGCCTTGGAAAGGGTCCAGAGGAGGTTCACAAAAATGATCCATGGAATGAAGAGCTTGTCGTATGAGGAACGGTTGAGGACTCTGGGTCTGTACTCGTTGGAGTTTAGAAGGATGAGGGGGAATCTTATTGAAACTTACAGGATACTGTGAGGCCTGGATAGAGTGGACGTGGAGAGGATGTTTCCACTAGTAGGAAAAACTAGAACCAGAGGGCACAGCCTCAGACGAAAGGGTCAATCCTTTAAAGCAGATGAGGAGGAATTTCTTCAGCCAGAGAGTGGTGAATCTGTGGAACTCTTTGCCACAGAAGGCTGTGGAGGCCAGGTCATTGAGTGTCTTTAAGACAGAGATAGATAGGTTCTTGATTAATAAGGGAATCGGGGGTTATGGGGAAAAGGCAGGAGAATGGGGATGAGAAAAATGTCAGCCATGATTGAATGGCGGAGCAAACTCGATGGGCCGAGTGGCCTAATTCTGCTCCTATGTCTTGTGGTCTTACGGACTCTATGATCATCTGGCCAGCAACTCTCCTGCTAGTGGAAAGAGTCTCTCCTTCTTTACTCAATCTAAACCCTTCAGGAGTTTGAACACCTCAATTCAATCTCCCCGTAAACCTCTCTGCTCCAAGGCAAACAACCTCAGCTTCTCGAAGTCTTTGCAGATGGTGTAATGTCTATATCGGGTTTGTGTGTACATAATTGGAGTACTGGCAGCATTGGCAAGGTGCTGAAGCATCATTTCATTTTAATGAAACAAAAACAGACTCTTGAGGAGGTGGTGATTTGGACCAGTGACAAAAGAGGAATCTTTTTTTTAAGTGAAGGGGCAACAGGATACAGATGGTGTGGGAGCTGAATTTCCCAGGTGAGAATCAAACGGCCGAGGTGAGAAAAATGACCACAACTAATGGAAGATATTATAAATAATTGAGAGTTTGTCCCCTCCTTCTGCAATAGTAAATGACGCCTGTGGTTTATTTGATGCAATCATATCAGAGTAATTGCTGTGAATTTCTATATCCGTATTGAGTTAGACACAGTTGGAATGTATATTTGCAAAATGATTTAAATGCCAGTTAAACCAATTACTCTGAGGGGACATGATTATTAAAAAAGGCATTGTTGCCATTACTACAGATTTCAGCAAGCTGTAGCACATTTTCATAGAATCATAGAATACCGACAGTGCAGAAAGACCATTGAGTCTGCACTGACTCTCTGACAGAGCATACCATCCAGGCCCTATCCCCGTAACCCCAAGTATTTGCCCCACTAATCCCCCAACCTACACATCTTGGGACACTAAAGGGCAATTTAGCGTAGCCAATCCACCTAACCCGCACATCTATGGACTGCGGGAGGAACACAGTAAGAAGTCTCACAACACCAGGTTAAAGTCCAACAGGTTTATTTGGTAGCAAATACCATAAGCTTTCGGAGCGCTGCTCCTTCGTCAGATGGAGTGGAAATGTGCTCTCAAACAGTGCACAGAGACACAAAATCAAGTTACAGAATACTGATTAGAATGCGAATCCCTACAGCCAGCCAGGTCTTAAAGGTACAGACAATGTGGGTGGAGGGAGCATTAAACACAGGTTAAAGAGATGTGTATTGTCTCCAGACAGAACACTGGTGAGATTCTGCAAGTCCAGCATCTCCAGATTCGGCATCTCCACATCTGCGGGAGGAAACCAGAGCACCCGGAGGAAACCCACGCAGACACGGGGAGAACGTGCAAACTCCACACAGACAGTGATCCGAGGCTGGAATCGAACCCAGGTCCCTGGCGCTGTGAGGCAGCAGTGCTAACCATGGTGTCACCGTGCCATCCCAGCTTTTAAAAGGGACTCTCATTTTTCCAGCAATGTTAAGCTGATGATTACCCATAAAGGATGGGTATGATCTGTTAGTCGTGTCCACTTTAAAGGGGGGGGGGGCGGGGGGGGGGGGGGGGGGGGGGGCGGTGGAAGCAAGGTCTGGGAGGGTCATGTGACCCTTTGGCCCATCGGGCCAAGAGGGCAAATCCTGATGATGAGTATGTGCTCGCCAAGCCAAAGTAATCAGTAGCATCAATCTCACTCTCTGTACACGGCATGGCACGGTGGCACAGTGGTTAGCACTGCTGCCTCATAGCGCCAGGGACCCGGTTCAATTCCGGCCTCGGGTCACTGTCTGTGCGGAGTCTCCCTGTGTCTGCATGGGTTTCCTCCGGGCGCTCTGGTTTCCTCCCATGGTCCAAAGTTGTGTGGGTTATGTTGATTGGCCATGCTAAATTAATCCTAGTGTCAGGGGATTAGCAGGGTAAATATGTGGGGTTATGGGAAAAGGGCCTGGGTGGGATTGTGGTTGGTGCAGGCTCGATGGGCCAAATGGCCTCCTTCTGCACTGTAAGGATTCTATGAATACTGTTACTCCACTTGTTGGTGGGGAGGGGGGCCTCACCACTCCTTCCAAGATGTTACAAAGGAGAATATATTTTCCCTGGGTTTACAAAAGACAGCTTGTGAAAATAATTTCTCTTTAACTTGACATAGAAAAATAAATCTGCCAAATGGATCTAAAAGATCCATTTATAAAGTATCTTTCGTAAGATCCCAAAATACTTGACAATCAATGAAGTACTTTTGAAATGGTTTGGTAGTGCAGAATTGAACATTACAGAAAATATTGCTGTTCTGATGTGTTCTTGAAGCTTTTTGTCTTCCATAGAATCCCTACAGTACAGAAGGAGGCCGTTCAGCCCATCATTTCTGTACCAACCACAACCCACCCAGGCCCTAATCCCCTAACCCCATGCATTTACCCTGCCAATCCCCCTGACACTAGGGTCAATTTAGCATGGCCAATCAACCTAACCCGCACATCTTTGGACTGTGGGAGGAAACCGGAGCACCCGGAGAAACCCACGCAGACACGGGTAGATTCCGCACAGACAGTGACCCAAGCTGCGAATCGAAACTGGGCCCCTGGCGCTGTGAGGCAGCAGTGCTAACCACTGTGCCGCCGTGCCACCCTGTACGATCCTAACATTATGGTGAAAGAGTCAATCTCGGACCACAAACTAAAGCAGAAGACATTTAAGGAGGTCACTGATATGCCTCAGGTGGAAGTTGAGTTACATAAGAATCATAGAATCCCTACAGTGCAGAAAGAGGCCATTTTACCCATCGAGTCTGCACTGACAACAATCCAACCCAGGTGCCATCCCCGTAACCCCACATATTTACCCTGCTAATCCCTCTAACCCACACACCCCGGGACACTAAGGGGCAATTTAGCATGGCCAATCAACCTAACCCGCACATCTTTGGACTCTGGGAGGAAATCGGAGCACGGGGAGGAAACCCACACAGACACGGGGAGAATGTGCAAACTCTACACAGACAGTGACCCGAGGCCAGAATTGAATCCGGGTCCCTGGCGCTGTGAGGCAGCAGTGCTAACCACTGTGCCACAGTACATGAAGATGCTAACCATTTACTGGAAGGTAATAACCTGATTGCTGAAGGAGTCTTTACAAATGGTGCATCGACAGAGAGGAATGGTATGCCATGAAAGCATTTTTTAAAAATAACTAACAAGTGTTTGCATTATAAAGAAAACAGGTTGGTGAGGTGAGGGCAGAATGGACGAGGACAACACATGATGATTTGGTCTACTACTGGGCTGATAAAATGAAATGTATAACCCACACTCATTAGAGCTGCCATTAACATTATTTATTGCAGCAATTAAGTGACACTGTTCCAGCTAACTTAATGATATGACAGAACACTCCATAGCTGTGTCAAGCAACCATGCAGAAAGAGCAGAACAAATGAAATACAAATCAGCTTTATGTCTAACACAAATGTGCTGCATTGGAAGAGATTATTCATTGATTTGCTCTCCTGCACTTTGCTGCTTATGTGATTCCTTACAAATCAGCTGAAATGTGACTGAAGCATGTCTCAATTAACTATTTTACCATATTCCTACTTAAGAGGAAAACGTCAACGGAATTCCTTTAAAAGACAAAATTTAAGCCGGTTCTGATGCCAGTAATCACCGGCCGATGTTACACTGGATATTAGCCAATGTAAAAACTGATATAAAGATGTAAAAATCAACATAAACAATGTGTTAAGTTTATCACTTAATCTAAATTCAGTTTTGTTCTTCTAATCTGAGGAAAGACATTCTTGCTATTGGGGGAGTCCAGTGGAGGTTCACCAGACTGATTCCTGGAATGGCAAGACTGACATATGAAGAAAGACTGGATCGACTGGGCTTGTACTCACTGGAATTCAGAAGAATGAGAGGGGATCTCATAGAAACATATAAAATCCTGATGGGACTGGACAGGCTGGATGTGGGAAAAATGTTCCCGATATTGGGGAAGTGCAGAACAAAGGGTCACAATCTAAGAATAAGGGGTAAGCCATTCAGGACTGAGATGAGGAAGATCTTCTTCACTCAGAGAGTTGTGAACCTGTGGAATTCTCTACCACAGAAAGCTGTTGGGATCAGTTGATTAGATATGTTCAAGAGGGAGCTGGACGTGGTCCTTGCAGCTAAAGGGATCAAGGGGTATGGAGAGAAAGCGGGAGTGGGATATTGAAAGTGCATGATCAACCATGATCATATTGAAGGGTGGTGCAGGTTTGAAGGGCTGAATGGCCTCCTCCTGCATCTATTTTCTTTGTTTCTATGCTTCTGTGTTTCTAAGGAAATTAAAATTTCAAACCCATATCTAATGCCTGGGTGGCAGGGTGACACAATGGTTAACACTGCTGGCTCACAGTGCCAGGGAGGATGCAGTTGAAGAGGAGAGAAAGGCTTGTCTACTTGTAGGGCTAGAGGATGGAAGTTGTGAAGACATCAAAAGGGAGATTTGACTTGCTTTCGTTGGAAGATTACACTCGATATGGAAGAGGAAGACAAGAATTTATGAAGTGATGGCATCACCGTGCCGATCTGATTGTTGAAAAAGGAGAGAAGTCTGAGAGCACGAGAAATACTGAGCAGCAGAGCTGAGTTAGTGAAAGGAATACCAGGGGATATCCAGGAGGCGAAGAATCAAGAATGATAGAATAAGAACATGTGTTGGGCCAGAAATGATGCTTCAACAGAAGGCCCCAAGAGAGAGAGAGACAACAGTGTGGGGTGTGGGCAATGCTTAAGTCTGGAAACACGGAATACCTTTCATAAAGTTGTCTGGAGAGGGAGTGAAGGAGGACTGGATATACAATGTGCAAGAGTGACATGTCGCAGGAAGGGATGCAGGGAAAGAATGGAAAACTTGGCTTGATATCTCACCCCAGGGATTACAAAGCACCACTGAAATACTTTTACATTTTAGTAACTGCTGTAATGGAACAGGTGACTAAAGTGGTCTGGTTAGTTCAGAAACAACAGCAATGAGTGAATTCATTGAGCGTATATCATCGACAGTGAGCTGGCAGACAGGAGTGTAGTTCAAGGATACAATGTGCAATGACAGTTTTATATATATATACATGAACTGGCATAAACAAAAGAGATTGTCATCGACTACAAGAAGCGTAGTGGAGAACATGCTCCTCAATGGGGAAGAAGTAGAAATGGTCGAGAGCTTCACGTTTTTAGGTGTCCAGATCACCAACAATCTGTCCTGGTCTCCCACCGACCCCCCCCCCCCCCCACTCCCCACACCCCTATGCCGACACTATAGTTAAGAAAGCCCACCAACCCCTCTACTTTCTGAGAAGACTAAGGAAATTTGGCACGTCAGCTATGACTCTCACCAACTTTTACAGATGCACCATAGAAAGCATCCTTTTTGGTTGTATCACAGTTTGGTATGGCTCCTGCTCTGCCCAAGATTGCAAGAAGCCGCAAAAGGTCATGAATGAAGCCCAATCCATCAGTCCAACCAGCCTCCCATCCATTGACTCTGTCGACACTTCCCACTGCCTCGGCAAAGCAGCCAGCATAATTAAGGACCCCACGCACCCCGGACATTCTCTCTTCCACCTTTTTCCGTCGGGAAAAGGATATAAAAGTCTGAGGTCACGTACCAACCAACTCAAGAACAGCTTCTTCCCTGCTGCTGTCAGACTTTTGAATGGACCTACCTTGCATTAAGTTGATCTTTCCCTACACCCTAGCTATGACTGTAACACTACATTCTGCACTCTCTCCTTTCCTTCTCTATGAACGGCATGCTTTGTCTGTATAGCGCGCAAGAAACAATACTTGTCACTGTATGTTAATACATGTGACAATAATAAATCAAATAAAACCAAATCAAAAACTCCCTTCACTCCGCTGGTTATCATGACAGATACAAACCATCTTTGCTTCATCCCAGAATATCGGAGCTCCGCTTTGAAGTACAGTCTCCATCAGCATCGATGTCATGCAGTCCAATTATGGAGCACAGCTAAATTAGCATCAAGCTCAATGTGAAGATGAGATCAAAGATCTTTTTGATTTCAGTCAGGAACTTGGAATGGCAGTGTGATAACTGTTGTAGTAAATCAGTTCCACTGGGAACAAGGCCGTGAGGTTTGATAGCTTGAAAAATGCAGGTTTCAAATTGGGTTTTCTTTTATGTTTGTTTATGGGATATAGGCCTTGCTGATTAGGCCAGTATTTACTGCCCCTCCCTAACTGCCCCTTGAGAAGGTGATGGTGAGCCTGTTTCTTGAACCCCGGAAGCCCATGTGATGTAGGTACATCCACAGTGATGTTAGGAAAAAGTTACAGGATTTTGACCCAGCAACAGTGAAGGAGCAGTGATATATTTCCAAGGTGAGTGACTTGGAGGGCACTTGCAGGTAGTGGTGTTCCCATGCATCTGCTGCCCTTGTCCTTCTGTATGGTAAAGATCAGGAAACCTTTGGAAATCAGGAGCTTTGGTATATGAACATTTCATATTGGATGGCACGGTGGCACAGTGGTTGGCACTGCTGCCTCACAGTGCCAGGAGCCGGGTTCAATTCCAGCCTTGCGTGACTGTCTGTGTGGAGTCTACACTTTCTGCCCGAGTGCTTCGGTTCCCTCCCACAGTCCAAAGATGCCCCTTCGTGTCTAAAGACGTGTAGTTTAGGGCAATTAGTGGGGTAAATATGTGGGGTTACGGGGATAGGATCTGGGTAGGGTGTTCTCTCGGAGAGTCGGTGCAGACTTGATGGGCTGAATGGCCTCCTTCTGCACTGTAGGGATTCTATGATTCTACTATATATCCATGGCTGATTTGAGACCAGGGAGAGATCAGCCATGATCTAATTGAATACCGGAGCAGGCTCAAAGGGCTGAATTGGCCTACTTCCACTCCTAACTCCTATGTTCTCATGTTAAAGAAGGGGAGAGGTTTAGGGAGGGAATTTCAGGGTTTAGGGCCTTGGCAGCTGAAGGCGTGGCCACCAATGGTGGAGCGGTTAAAACTGGGAATGCTGAAGAGGCCAGAATCCGAGGAATTCAGAGGTCTCGGAGGGGGTGTGGGGTTGGAGGAGATTACAGAGATAATGAGGAGTGAAGCCACAGGGTGATTTGAATACCAGGGTAGGAATTTTAAAAATCGAGGTGCTGCTTGACCAGATGCCAATGGAAGTCACAGAGCGCAGAGTTGCCGGATCAACAAGGGAACAAGTGGGATGGAATACAAAAGGAGAGATGCCTTGCTACGGTTATACAGAGCATTGGTGAGGCCACACCTGGAGTATTGTTTGAGGTCTCCTTACTCAAGAAAGGATATACATGTGGTAGAAGCGATTCAGATAAAGTTCAAGGTTGATTGGGTGGCACGGTAGCACAGTGGTTAGCACTGCTGCTTCACAGCTCCAGGGACCTGGGTTCGATTCCCGGCTTGGGTCACTGTCTGTGTGGAGTTTGCACATTCTCCTCGTGTCTGCGTGGGTTTCCTCCGGGTGCTCCGGTTTCCTCCCACAGTCCAAAGATGTGCGGGTTAGGTTGATTGGCCATGCTAAAATTGCCCCTTAGTGTCCTGAGATGTGTAGGTTAGAGGGATTAGCGGGTAAATATGTAGGGATGTGGGTGTAGGGCCTGGGTGGGATTGTGGTCGGTGCAGACTCGATGGGCCGAATGGCCTCCTTCTGCACTGTAGGGTTTCTATGATTCTATGATGATGATGATTCCTGGGACGGGGGAGGCGAGGGGGTGGTGCTATCCTTTCAGGAAAGGTTGGACACATTGAGCCTCTATCCATTGGAGTTTAGAAGAGTGAGAAGTGATCTTATTGAAACATATCAGATCCTGAGGGGACTCGACAGGGTGGGTGCTGAGAGGATGTTTCACCTTATGAGAGAGACCAGAACAAGTTTAAAAATGGGGTCTCCTGGCTAAGGTATAATTAAGAAGATTTTTTTTCTCTCAGAGGATTGTGAGTTGATGGAACACTGTCCGCTGGGCAGTGGTGGAAGTTGGGCCATTGAGTATTTTTAAGGCAGGTTCTTGACTAGCTAGAGACTCAAAGATTATTGGGGGTAGGCCGAAGAGTGGAGTTGAGACCACAATCAGAAGAGCCATGATCTTATCAAATGGCAGAACAGGCTTGATGGGCCGAATGGCCTCCTCCTGCTCCTAATTTGTATTTCTGCATGTAACAAGACCAGATGAATTGATGCAGAAAACAGTGATGCCATTGAACATTAACAGAAGCATCTCTGTGGCAGTTAGTTGTTATAGATCTGTTGGTGTTGATGAGCCGTATCTGAACCTTGATCTACCTTAGCAGTAGCACCATATAAAGTCAAGCAGTAAAGCTGGAGAAACAGCTGGCTTTCAGGATATCCTCTCCATTAACCAATCCTCTATCCACGCTGATATATTAACCCCAACTCCATGAGCCCTTATCTTGTGTGTTAATCTTTTGTGTGGCATCTAACTATAGAATGACTGGAATTCTCTGATTTGCCCGTGGCTGGGATTCTCAGTCCTGCTGCTGAGCGCCAAATTCTCCATTCTCACTGGCAGCGGCAGCAGGGTGTGTGGGACTGGAGAATCCCGGCCAACATCTTTGCTGCGTAAAGTTTCCTACTATCTACTCACTCGAAGAACACTAATAAATGTGTCAAACACGATTTCCCATTAATAAAACCATGTTGACTTTGAACGTACTGCGATTTTCTTCATGCATTATTAAGACTTGTTTAACTATAGAATCCAGTATTTTCCTGACAATTGATGTCAAGTCAATTACCCTTTAGTTCCCGATTTTTTCTCTCCCTCCTTTCTTGAATAGCAAAGTTTTGTTTTAATAACTCCCAATCCATTAGGACTATTCTAGAATATAGGGGCTTTTGGAAAATCAGACTACTATCTATGTAACTATCTCTTTTAGAAGCCTAGGGTGTAGACCATCACATCCTGAGGATTACTTTATCTAATACTTTTTTGCCTGATGGTATTTTAAGTTCATCACCCTTATTAGCCCCTCGGTTAGCCTCTATTTCTGACACGTAACTCACGCCCTCTGTTGTGAAGACAGACATAAAGGGTGAGATTCTCCATCCTCCCAGCCGCGTGTCCTCCAGTGGCGAGCTGTTCACTGATGGCGGGATTTTCTACTCCCGTCTGTTCGAATGTAACTGGTGACAGCTTTGTATTGGATGTAATGTGACCAATGGCAACAAGCTGGAAGGGTCAGCTGACCCAGTAAACCATGGAACCAATTACAGAATGATGTGATGGTCAGCTGACTCACTATAAATAAGAACCTGCTGGGAATTGTGGGAACTTGGATTGGTCCAGGGCGAGGCCCCAGCTTTGGAGTGATGAAGTTTCTTTATTGAACCCTTTCTTTGATTTATAAGTTGCAGCAAATTTTGTTATATCTTTATTGTCTGCATTTGAAGAGCTTCTTCTGATAAAACACCGTTGCTGTCAATGGGATTACTCACTGACGTTACCCCACATGGGCGGGGGTGTATTGCTGGCAGAGCCAGAGAACCCCGCAGGCATGAACGGCCAGAGAATTCTGGCCAAAATATTTGCTCAAACATTTCTATTATTTCCTCGTTCCTGGTAATAATTTCTCCTGTCCCTGACACTAAAAGGCCAGTATTTACTTTAAACAACCTCCACCATTTTACATACTTGTAAAAGCTCCAATCCATTTATATATTCCTGGCCAGTTTATATTGTTCCCTTTTTGATCACCCTTTGCTGGTTTGTAAAACATTCGGGTCCAGAACCTCAAGCTTACTATTAAGCCTGGGCAGCACGGTGGCATTGCTGCCTCACAGTGCCAGGGTCCCAGGTTCAATTCCGGGTCACCTTCTGTGTGGAGTTTGCACATTCCCCCCGTGTCTGCGTGGATTCCTCCGGGTGCTCCAGTTTCCTCCCACATTCCAAAGATGTGTAGGTTAAGTGGATTGGCCATGCAAAATTGCCCCTTAGTATTAGAGGGACTAGCAGGGTAAATGGATGGGGTCAAGGGGATAGGGCCTGGGTGGGATTGTGGTTGGTGCAGACTCGATGGGCCGAATGGCCTCCTTCTGCACTGTCAGGATTCTGTGATGACTACTCTTCACAACATTCTAAACCTTTTCTTTCACGCAAGCACAATCCTTAACTTGCCTCGTAAGGCAAGGATAAATCTTTCTCGCTGAGTTTAATTTTTTTTATGGAATGAAATTTTGTCAAACATTTTGAATCGTTTCTTTAAACTGTTTCCCACTAGTTATTAATTATCATACATTTCAATCCAATCACCCAATCAGCCTCAGCCAGTTCTCCCCTTGTACCTATGAAATTGGCTTTAAATCTAAGATTCTTGTTTGTGGCCGGAGCATGTCACTTAATATGGAAGTCAAATGGATTATGATCACTTTTCATGGTGAATATTTTAATACGAGATTAATAATTAAACCTGCACAATACTATGTTGAAAACAGCTGTATCCATTGTTGGTTCCACCACGTGTTGTTCTAGCAATTATCTCAAAAGCATTCTGCATCTCATTTTCTAGACTACCTTTTCCAATTTGATTTGTCCAGTCCAAATGAAGATTAAAGACCCCCACAATTGATACATTGCTTTTGCTGCAAACTTTTGTTCCGGGCTCCAACTTTTTCTCACTTAGTCTTTTGTTGAATAATGCAACTAATTTTGGCAGGGTCTATAAACTACTCACACTACTGTTTTCTGGCTGTTATTCCTAATCACTACTTGATATTCTGAGCCAAGATCCTTTCTCACTCCTGTCCTAATATCATCCTTCACAATCCTTCGCCTTTTCTATTCTGTCTTTTTTTTTTGCAACGTTGTGTACCCTGGAATATTTATTTTCCAATTACCTAGTAAATATGCCTCTGTAATGCCAATTAGATTGAAAACATTTGTCTCTATTTGTGCCTCTAATTCATCTGTCTTATTATGAATGCTTACCACTGTCTGATGAAGAGCTTTTAATTTTATGTTTATACTATTATTATTTCCAATTATTCACTATGTACTATTGCTCTTAAACCCCTTGGGGGAATCTTCCCAAAAGATGTTTCCAGTGAGAAAACTAGCGTGTTTCTCTTCAGATCTTATAACATTCTGCCTAAAAAAAATCAAGGGAGTGTGTTTCACGCCATCATACGGCAGGGGGTGGGGGGGGGGGGGGGGGGGGGGTGGCAGGACCTCAATATGTCGACAAAACCCAGCCGCACTGAGATCGCGGCGCCATCTTTAAAGGGTGCCCTGCTCAGAACAAGAATAAACCAACACCCCCCAGTCCACCAATGAGGTGTCAGGGGCTCCCCTTTCCACCCCCGATTGGAGTCGGCACTTCTCTCCCACCCTTCCCCCCTACCCGATCATCGGACCTTCCCTATCCCCCCACTAACCACAGTCAGAGACGGCACCCCCTCCACCAACGGCCAGTGCCGGCATCCCTTGCTTCCCGTCTGCTGATGACCCACAACCAAATCTAAATTAATTCCATTTGGCTCCCACTGGGACCTGCCCCTTGGCACAAGGTTGGCACTGCCAGGTTGGCAGGACAATGGCACCAACTTGGTAGTGCCAACCTGTGCCAAGGGGAAGTGCCCTCCCCCCCTTCCCTCTCACTGATCGCACGCAGAGTGGCAGCGGACCCACCCTTCCCCCTCACTGAGCAGAGGCAGAGTAATTGATACATTGCTTTTGTTGCAAATCTTTGTTCCGGGCTCCAACTTTTTCTCACTTAGTCTTTTGTTGAATAATGCAACTAATTTTGGCAGGGTCTATAAACTACTCACACTACTGTTTTCTGGCTGTTATTCCTAATCACTACTTGATATTCTGAGCCAAGATCCTTTCTCACTCCTGCCCTAATATCATCCTTCAGATTGGCCCTGCTAAAGAGGCAGAGTGGCAGCAGACCCCCCCTTCCCCCTCACTGAGCAGAGACAGAGTGGCAGCAAACCCCCCCTTCCCCCTCACTGAGCAGAGGCAGAGTGGCAGCGGACCCCCCATTCCCCCTCACTGAGCAGAGGCAGAGTGGCAGCAGAACCCCCCTCCCCCACACTGAGCAGAGGCAGAGTGGCAGCGGACCCCCCCTTCCTCCTCACTGAGCAGAGGCAGAGTGGCAGCGGACCCCCCTCTGCCTCCTGCCCCACCCCCCCACTGATCTGAGTGGAGCCATCTGACCCGCCTCCCTCCCCCCGCCCCCACTCCCCCGACCACCGGCCTGACGCAGAGAGCTGCCAGAAGCTCTGAACTTATCTCCTCAGAAGCTGGAGTGCCTGAATCGGAGTTATATGGAGCATGTATGTTTTGTGCCGATTCTGGATGGGTGAACGCAGTGGTAAAGGGGGAAGTGCCGGTAAGGTAAGTCAATTTAAATGCATGCAAATTCATTTAAATGGCCGTCGCGGCCGTTTTGGGTGCGGTCCCGACAGCGGCCATTTTCGGCCCTTGGTAGAGGGGGAACTGGCATGGAGGTGGGCGCAGTCCGTGCTACCCACCTCATGCCCGACTTTACCAATTTTCACGCCCAAAAACGGGCACAACGCGATGGTAAAATCAAGCCCTCCGAGTCTCTTCGTATTTTGAGTGCACGCAGTCATTCCAACGGACGGAGAGCGCGAGTTCAAAATCGCCCACTCTGTTCCTGCCTGTCCCACTTTCCAAATTGCTGCACAGCATCACGAACATAAATTTCTCAATCTCCTTTTACCCTGACCTTATGTAAACATAAATCTTGCTCTCATTAATATAACCCACTCGAGTTTTCATATTTGCAAAACGTGGACTTTATGGCTTAAGCTGATCAAATTTTATCCCTAAACATTCAGAGTTAATTAATTATGATCGAGTATTTTCATTAGGAAGAGACAAAGGTACCGAATGTTCAGCTTTAATAAAGTGTTGGTGTTTAGATTTGGTCATTTCTGACAGTCTCTCTGTTTTATTGATGTTGCGGGTGACATGGTCTCTTCATTTTGGTGCAGTGATGTAGTGTGAATATTTTCTTTAGTTCCATTTTGTACACAGCACCAATGGGATTGGGATTCCAGCAGAACAGTTTCCAAACCAAGGGCACCGCAAATAAAACCAAGAGTCTGCCCAAATTAAAATCGTGTCCACTACAGCAGCAGTTACTGAACAAGAAAAAATACACTAATTCACATTTATAAAACACTTGTCACAAACGCTGGACATCTCAAAGCACTTTTGGGGGCGGCATGGTGGCGCAGTGGTTAGCATTGCTGCCTCACAGCGCCAGGGATCCGGATTCAATTCCCGCTTGGGTCACTGTCTGTGTGGAGTTTCTCCCCGTGTCTGCGTGGGTTTCCTCCGGGTGCTCCGGTTTCCTCCCACACTCCAAACATGTGTGGGTTAGGTGGATTGGCCGTGCTAAATTGCTCCTTAGGTGACAGGGGGACTAGCTACGGTAAATACATGAGGTTATGGGGATAGGGCCTGGGTGGGATTGTGGTAGGTAAAGACACGATGGGCCAAATGGCTTGCTCCTGTACTGTAGGATTCTATCATTCTACTTCACAGTGTTGTGGCATTGGATCATAGCCCCAAATTACTCATGGACGTAATGAAATTTAAAGTCAGAGATACGTTTTTAATAAAAAGGATATGTAAGCAAGAATTAGCTGAGGCTGTAAAGTAACCACTTTCTTCAATTCTTGTGCAAATTACACTTGATCAACTCGTCCAGCGAGAATGGAATGTTGCACCTTTTTCGGACAGAGACACTTCAAAGGAAGAGGTGCAATGCAAAAGCTGAACTGTAATCTCCTGTGGAGATAATGGAGATTGATTATCATCTCAGCAGAAGCCATCTCCTGTGAGTTATATCCCAGACTGTGGACACATTGTGAGTTGAAAGAAAGCAGTTCTGGGTGAAGGTGTTTGTGTTTTTCTCCTTCCAGGAATACACAGGGAAAGGGGTTAAAAACCAACTTCAGACCAACTGTTAGTCTGGAATTCTATAGGTAAAGTCACCATAGTCTCAGATGACCATTGGCAGTAACTTAACCCAAGGATCACCACACCTCAAACAAGGGGCAAGGTTGAAAAGGCAGGGCCTTTTGGGGGAGGCATGGTGGCACAGTAGTTAGCACTGCTGCCTCACAGCGCCAGGGATCCGGATTCAATTCCCGGCTTGGGTCACTGTCTGTGTGGAGTTTGCACATTCTCCCCGTGTCTGCGTGGGTTTCCTCCGGGGTGCTCCGGTTTCCTCCCACACTCCCACCTACCACAATCCCACCCAGGCCCTATCCCCATAGCCCCATGCATTTACCGTAGCTAGTCCCCCTGTCACCTAAGGAGCAATTTAGCACGGCCAATCCACCTAACCCACACATGTTTGGAGTGTGGGAGGAAACCGGAGCACCCGGAGGAAACCCACGCAGACACGGGGAGAATGTGCAAACTCCACACAGACAGTGACCCAAGCCGGGAATTAAATCCGGATCCCTGGCGCTGTGAGGCAGCAGTGCTAACTACTGTGCCACCATGCCACCCCCAAAAGTGCTGAATGAATAACCTCAGCTGGCACGGGAATGGAACCCACATTGTTGGTGTCCCTCTGCATCTCTAACCAGCTGTCAAACCAACTGAGCTAAACTGACCTCTTAATCAAGTTTTACTATGCTTGCATGTACTATGAAGGTCACAGCTGAAGAACATCCACTTGACAAATAAAAAGTCTCTCTCTCCCTCTCTCTTTTTCACTGTTGGGAACAAGTCACAAGTCAGCAAAGCCATCGTCAAAAAGGGATCAGGACAATTCCTTTCAGCTAACCTGCAGGACCAAGAATCTCCAAACTAACCGTTCAGCTATCAAAAGTCAGTGCTACCGGAACCGCCCAAATTAATGGCCGCAACATTTTACCATCTACTCCTCACGGAAAAGCCAAAGAATGATTTTTAGATCTTTTTATCTTTTCATAGATAGAATCATAGAATCCTACAATGCAGAAGGAGGCCATTTGGCCCATCGAGTCTGCACCGACCACAATCCCACCCAGGTCCTATCCCCACAACCCCATGTATTTACCCTAGCTGGTCCCCCCTGACACTAAGGGGCAATTTAGCACGGCCAAGCCACCTAATCCGCACATCTTTGGAGTGTGGGAGGAAATCGGAGCACCCAAAGGAAATCCACGCAGACACGGGGAAAACATGCAGACTCCGCACAGACAGTGACCCAAGACTGGAATATAAACCCGGGTCCCTGGCGCTGTGAGGCAGCAATGCTAACCACTGGGCCACCATGCCACTCAGGCTTTGTAGTAAGCCTGAGGTTCTGGACCGAATGTTTTACAAACCAGCAAAGGGTGATTCAAAAAAGAATTATATACTGGCCAGGAATATAAAAATCGATTGTAAGATTCACTTCTCAATCCAAAACTGAATGTATATCGCATTTTATCATTTTCTTTTCCTTGTGTTTTAGTAACTAATAAACTTGCTATTTCCTTCCCTCAGGAGAACATAGAACATAGAACATTGCAGCGCAGTTCAGGCCCTTCGGCCCTCGATGTTGCGCCGACCAGTGAAACCAATCTAAAGCCCATCTAACCTACGCTATTCAATTACTCTTTCAAATTTAAGGCTCAAAGCTGGGTAAATTGGCTCCTTTCGCAACCTCAATACATTTGAGGGAAGGGGTCCTTTTTAAATTAACCTTGTTGGGACCAACCGAGGGGGTTGAATAAAGGGGAGCCAGTTCATCTCTCCTAACTCACAGCATCACAATTTCAGGTACCTTGCCCAGGGACAACAGCCATTATTGAAGTCGCAACGCTGTCTTAATATCAGAAACATGACAGTCAATTTCCCCACAGTAAGATCTCACAAATAGCAATGCGGTAAATTTCAGAGAATCAGTTTCTTTAGTGAAGTTGGTTGTGGGATTAATATTGTCCAGGACACCAACAAGAACTTCCCTGCTCTCTTTTTGAGATTGTGATCAGGCTATCCCTTATGCTCTCCTGAGAGAGTACAGGGGAGCCTGAACTGGAGCAGTATCCCATTCCTCAGCACTGTAGTCACTTATTGTATGCTGGAAACCTTTCCCAAAAATGAAAATCACTAACATTTCATCCAACATTTTTGGTCCTTACTTCATTATCAAATCAAATATGGTTATTCTAACATAAATAATGTAAGCTTTTCATGGGGTGGCAGGGCGGCACAGTGGTTAGCACTGCTGCCTCACAGCGCCAGGGACCCGGGTTCGATTCCCATCTCGGGTCACTGTCTGTGTGGAGTCTGCATGTTCTCCCTGTGGCTGGGTGGGTTTCCTCCGGGTGCTCCGGTTTCCTCCCACACTCCAAAGATGTGCAGGTCAGGTGGATTGGCCATGCTAAACTGCCCCTTAGTGTCAGGGGGACCTGCAGGGTAAATACATGGGGCTACAGGGATAGGGCTTGGGTGGGATTGCAGTCAATACAGACTCAATGAATCGAATGGCCTCCTTCTGCACTGTAGGGATTCTATGAAGAAATCATAATTTCCCTTCGAAAAATAAAGATAGACTTTGCATTTCTGTCGCATCTTCCCACAACCTCAGGACACCCCACATCCACAGTCAATGAAGCACTTTACGAAGTGTAGTTACTGTTGTAATGTAGAAAACACTGCAGCTAATTTGCGCAAAGCAAGATCCCATAGAGGGCAATGTAAAAATGGCCAGCTAATCTGTTTTAGTGGTTATGGAACGGGGATCATTATTAGCCTGGGCGATAGGGAGGACTTCCCAGTTCTTCTTTGCAATAATGGGGCAGGAATGTCCGGCCACACTCGCCCCAAAAGCGGAAAATCCTGCCTGAGGTCAACGGGTCTTTCCGTGGTCCACTCCTTGCCTGCTACAATTCCTGCGGCAGGCAGAACGGGAAAAGTCACCCCAATGTCTGGGGACCTTTTATTTACACTCGAGAGAGGGCCTCGGTTTAGCATCGCATCAGGAAAGTAACACACTGATTCCTCAAAGTCAGGAAGTTGTAATATAACCTCGATTCAGCAAGGCACCTTCAACAGCGCCTTCAAACCCCAGAAGGACCAGGGCATCAGACACATGGGAACTGCAATTTCCCCTCACCGCCACACACCATCCTGACTTGGAACCATTGTCACTGGGTCAAAACCTTGACTCCTTCCCTAACTGCACTTTGGGTGTACCTACACCTCAGGGACTGCAGCAGTTCAAGGAGGCGGCTCACCACCACCGTCTGAAAGTACAAAGATTGGGCAACAAACACTGGTGTAGCCAGCAGCACTCACATCCCCTCCGGAGAATCTTTTAAAGCAGATCTTAGATTTGGTCTTGTGACAATAACATCAGTATCAAGTATTTGTAAAACCACATACTGAATCATGGAAAAGTCTCTAAATTAGTTGGGGGCATTAGGTAAGGATCGAATGTTTCGGATCTCCCGTGAAGAGTGGGATATCACTGCAGTTTATGGCCGTATCCATTAGCACATATCACGGTTTATTTATTAGCATCTGTCAGTTTGCTAATGTAAAGTATTAAACAAGATATTCCTTGTTTTAAAAAATTGTCTCTGTGTTTTATTCAGTATTCTGTTCTACACAAATGCTTTTAACTATGAGGAGGTGGAAAGTGTGCGGCTTTCAGAATCTTCCATCTGAGTTAATAACATTCCCTCTGTCTCGGTTAAGTGGGCGACAGAGTTCCCTCACATAAGCCGAGTCTTTGTTGGAACAGAAATTTTCTGTCTCGAGAAATTCCAATTTGAAATTCGTCACATCCAAGTTCATGTCACAAATCGAAGGTAAAAGTAAAACCATGAATTTCAAACAACGGGGGGGGGGGGGGGGGGGAGGGAGGGTGACACTAAACCTCTCAGGTAAGGCACAAAAGACCAATAATCAATCATAGAATCCCTACAGTGCAGAAGGTGGCCATTCGGCCCATTGGGAGGCTTATGGGTGATCTTATAGAGGTCTATAAAATAATGAGGGGCACAGATCAGCTAGATATCTTTTCCCAAAGGTAGGGGAATCTAAAACTAGAGGGCATAGGTTTAAGGTGAGAGGGGAGAGATACAAAAGGGTCCAAAGGGGCAATTTTTTCACACAGAGGGTGGTGAGTATCTGGAACAAGCTGCCAGAGGTAGTTGTAGAGGCGGGTACAATTTTGTCTTTTCAAAAGCGTTTAGACAGTTACATGGGTAAGATGGGTATAGAGGGATACGGGCCAAATGCGGGCAATTGGGACTAGCATAGGGGTTAAAAAAAAAGGATGGCATGGACAACTTGGGCTGAAGGGTCTGGTTCCATACTGTAAACCTCTATGATTCTATGAGTCTGCACTGACTCTCCGAAAGAGCATCTCACCCAGGCCAACCCACCCGCCCTATCCCCATAACCCAGCACGGTGGCACAGTGGTTAGCACGGCTGCCTCACAGCGCCAGGGACCCGGGTTTGATTCCTGGCTTGGGCCACTGTCTGTGTGGAGTAGGTGGTTTCTTCCAGGTACTCCGGTTTCCTCCCACAGTCCGAAAGACGTGCTGGTTAGGCGCAATGGCCATGCTAAAAATTGTACCTCAATGTACTCAAACAGGTGCCAGAGTGTGGTGACTAGGAGATTTTCACAGTAACTTCATTGCAGTGTTAATGTAAGCCTACTTTAAACTTTATTTACAAAGGCTAGTCCACCTAACCTGCAATTCTTTGGTCACTAAGTGGCAATTTCACATGGCAAATCCACCTGGCTAATCATGGAATCCCTACAGTGCAGGAGAGACCATTCGGACCATTGAGTCTGCATTGACTCCCTCACAGAGTGTCTTACCCAGGCCCTCACCCCCTATCCCTGCAGCTCCACACATTTCCCCACCCCACATGACTAATCTATCTAACCTACACATCTTGGGACACTAAGGGGCAATTTAGAATGGCCAATCCACCTAACCTGCACATCTTTGAAGTGTGGGAGGAAACCCACGCAGACACAGGGAGAACGTGCAAACTCCACACAGTCACCCAAGGCTGGAATTGAACCCGGGTCCCTGGCACTGTGAGGCAGCAATGCTAACCATTGTGCCACCATGCCAATAAGCAAACATCAATAACTTATAATTTAATAATATAGGGTGGCACAGTGGTTAGCCTGCTGCCTCAGAGTACCAGGGGACCCGTGTTCGATTCCCGGCATGGGTGACTGTGTGGATTTTGCACATTCTCCCCCGTGTCTGTGTGGGTTTCCTCCGGGTGCTCCAGTCTCCTCCCACAGTATAAAGATGTGCAGGTTAGGTGGATTGGCCATGCTAAATTGCCCCTTAGTGTCCCAAGATGTATAGGTTAGGTGAGGGTTAAGTGAATTGGCCATGCTAAATTGCTTCTTAGTTTCAGGGGGATTAGCAGGGTAAATGCAAGGGATTATGGGGATAGGGCCTGAATGGGATTGCGGTTGGTGCAAACTCAATGGGCCGAATGGCCTCCTTCTGCACTGTAGGGATTCTGTGATTCTACGAACAATTTTATGCAGTGCCACTGTATAGTGAAATATCTTGAGGCACTTCAAGAATTAGTTATCAAAAGGTTGGTCACCGCGGTAGGTTTTAGGTAGAATCTTAAGGAGCAAAGGGAGGCAGTGAGGCTTACAGGGGAGGTTAGGACCCTGGCGGATTGTAGGAGGTTACGGAGATAGGGAGAAAACAGTTGTTTTGGAGTTAAACAGAAGTGTGGTTCATTCCATCATTCCTCAACATTCAGTCACATTACCGCTGGTTACGAAAGCATATCCTAAAGTTCGATTCCCCAGGTCACTGTTTCACACTGCAATCTTCCCACACAAAATAAAGTTGGCATTTACTCTGCTCAGTGGCTTGTTTCTAAATGGAAGGTGCCACAACAACATGACTGAACTGCTGAATGTAATTGCCATCTCTCCAGAATCTTCATTACCATGTGTTAATGAAGGGATGCCCTCTGGGATAGGATGGGAGTAGGCAGAAGAGAGAATTCCCCGCAAAAAAGTAAAGGCCCTGCATGCAAATCGTCAAAATCAAGAGGTTACACACATCAGGGAAAACTGAATAGGCTGAGGTCTTTTGTTTTGTGGAAAAGGGAAGACTAAGGGGTGACCTGAAATAGGCCTTGAAAATTATGAAGGGTGTGGGGAGGAGTGGGGGGGGCGGGGGGGGGAGGGCGGGCAGGTGGGGGGAGGGCAGTGGGAGAGGGGGGGGTTCAATAGGGCAGATGCATCCACTTGTGCGGGAGTCTAAGTCTAGAGTCATAAATTTAAAATAACCACTAAGAAATTCAACAGGAATGGAAGGAGATTTGTATGAAGCACGGACATCAGAATAGAGCAGTGGGGCCGAATGGCCTGATTCTGTGTTCTACGTTTTATAGTTTTATGAAATTCAGGAAGGAATTCGGCAGAATCTTCTATTTTCAGGCAATTCGGGGTTTCTCAGCATGAGGAGTGGTTGCGATAAATAACATGGATGCATTAAAAAGTCTGAAAACACGTACCGACTGATTCAAGAATGGCTTCTTCCCTCTTGCCATCAGATTTTTTAACGGTCCTGTTACATGGCACAGTGGTTAGCACAGCTGCCTCACGGCGCCAGAGACCCAGGTTCGATTCCCGGCTTGGGTCACTGTCTGTGTGGAGTCTACATGTTCTCCCCATGTCTGCATGAGTTCCTCCAGGTGCTCTGGTTTCCTCCCACAATCTGAAAGACGTGCTGGTTAGGGTGCATTGGCCGTGCTAAATTCTCCCTCAGTGTACCCGAACAGGCACCGGAGTGTGGGGACTGGGGGGTTTTCACAGTAACTTCTTTGCAGTATTAATGTAAGCCTACTTGTGACACTAATAAATAAACTTCAAGTTGATCTTTCTCTACACCCTAGCAATGACTGTAACATTACATTCTGCACTCCTTTCCTTCTCTATGAACGGTATGCTTTGTCTGTATAGCGCGCAAGAAACAATACTTTTCACTGTATCCCAATACATGTGACAATAATAAATCAAATCAAATCAATTCAAGGGTGAGATAGATACAGATGAAGGTGACAGGAATAGAAGGATATGCTGATAAAGAGGAAAAGGAATGGGAGGAGGATCGGTGGATCAGATGGGCTGAATGGCCAGTTTCTATGCTGTAAAATCACGCATGAATTATAAAGTCAATTTGTAAGTGTGAGCTACACACATGGACACAGCGCAGCATCTGATACGACACAGAGGCAAAATGTCACTTGCAGAGCCACCCAAAATTCCACCTGCCTGAAACCTCCTGATTCAGGTAAAGTGTCGGAGAGTTAATACTCTCCCTGGCACCCCACCACCTTGCACTCCAAGCATTTTAAAAATAAACAAAATCCCTGGAAGTAATGCTCAGGAATCATCTCTGGAGCACATATGCTCTCACTGGTTCTTCCACACTTCTGTTCAAGGGGCTCTTGTCAAATTCCGATGCCAATAAACGTGATGATGCTTGATATTTTCACAAGCAGAGATGCAGCCCAGCCCCCAGAGAAGGCAGACAATACATCATCTGAGCTGCTGCCCATCCAGGATTCTGCTGGATGGATAGTTCACAGCTTTTTAAACATTGTGTTACACCAGCTTTCCACTCAGAGCAACTCCTGCGTTAATGGACAGCATCAGGGATACCATTCCACATCATTCCTGCCATCACGTTTAGGAACTGAAATTAAACATAAAGCCTGCAAAGGTAAACATCTGCTGGCACGTCAGTGCGTCAAATCCCAATTTACTCACGCACACCCATTCAGATTAGTCAGTGCATGGTTTTCTCCAGGTCCTCCGGTTTCCTCTCACAAGGCTCCCAAGATATAGAGTCATAGAGAGTCATAGAGTACTACAGTGCAGAAGGAGGCCATTCAGTCCATCGAGTCTGCACTGCCTCTCCAAATGAATACTATAATTTCATAGAGTCAAAGAATCCCGGCATTGCAGAAGGATGCCATTCAGTCAATCGAATCTACACCAACAACAATCCCATCCCAGCTCTATCCTCCTAACCCCACGTATTTATCCTGCTTCCCCCTGACACTAATGTTCAATTTACAAAGAACAAAGAGCAATACAGCACAGGAACAGGCCCTTCGGCCCTCCAAGCCTGCGCTGCTCATGTGCCCACTAGACCATTCTTTTGTATCCCTCTATTCCCAGTCTGTTCATGTGGTTATCTCGATTTAGCACAACCAATTTAGATGGTGGACCATTCTTTTGTATCCCTTTATTCCCAGTCTGTTCATGTGGTTATCAGATTTAGCACAACCAATCAACCTAGCTCAATGGGCGGCATGGTGGCACAATGGTTAGCACAGCTGCCTCACAGCGCCAGGGACCCGGGTTCAATTCCAGCCTCAGGTGATTGTGTGGAGTTTGCACATTCTCCCCATGTCTGCGTGGGTTTCCACCGGGTGCTCCGGTTTCCTCTCACAGTCCAAAGATGTGCGGATTAGGTTGATTGGCCATGCTAAATTACCTCTTAGTGACAGGGGGAATTAGCAGGGTAAATTTGTGGAGTTGTGGGAATAGGCCTGCCCTGTAGGGATTCTATGGTCAGACTGGGTAAAAATCTACAAATGGTAATAAACTCATCCAGTCCCTTATCCTGTCGCAAATAGTGAACAATTGCTTATATTTTGGCTGTCATTTCAATGTAAGAATCTGATGTTAATAGAATTCCACTCCCTAAACAATAATGTCCACTTTTTTAAAAAAATAAAGAGAGGAAACTGCTAACACAGAGCAGCTGGTCAGAGGGACACCAATGTGGATTAAACCTAGCTTGGTGTCCGAGTGAGCCTCAGTGAATGTTGTGGTCTTTCCGACAGTGGATAGCTGCTGGAATCGCAGCTCAGTGCTGTGGAGGCGAATATAGCTCGCCGGGGAGTCCCAGGTTCGTGCAGCAGAGTGGCTGGTGATTGATTCATTCCTGCACCTTGTCAGGAATGTGCACCGTTGGACAATTCTAACACTCTGCACAAGTTAATGCCTGCAAACTCTTGCACTTAAAATAAAAACTACTTAATTTCCGCCGGCAGGAGAATCCGTGCAGTCATTTTCTTTTTTGGGAACTAGGGTTAATTCAGACACCGGGGATGTGCTACAGGTTTACTGCATTCCGACCCCCTCTGCTTCTAATATTAAACTGTTAACCCCTTCACTCCCCGCTAGGTTACAAGATTCAGTCACTGGAAAAAGGTGAGCTTTGTCATTGTTTTCTCTCTAACAGGTTACTGGAACACAATCCCCCATCCACTGATTTTTCTCTGTCTCTTTCTCTAAAAGCCCCCCCCCCCCCCCCTCGTTGAGTCGAGTTAAGACAAATACAAACACAGCGATAGATCAAATTCGCAGCGTCCCAGAAGAATAAATAAAATACACCACCTCTGATGTTAAAACAGTGCAAAAGCTGCTATCACACCCTGGGGGGACTCACACACACACGGTGGTCCATACAGCTGCAATGCATCCAACCCCCTCCCCACACACACACACACACATCCCAGGGTAACATCCCTCCCTTCCAGCAACACACACAGCAACAGATCCAGGTATTAGCCACACATGTAGCAACTCCGCCACCCATACCTTGAGGAGTCTAACTGATGGCAGGAAAGCGGCGTGACACAGCTTGCGGATGGTCCAGTTCAGAGGCCGGGGAGTTTCACTGTGGCTCATGACAGCCCTGGCATTCATTGAGTGGATGGCAAAAGGGGGGGGCAGGAGGTACCACCCAGAGAGCCCGACTGGAGGCAGCAGCAGCAAGCAAGCAGGCACAGCAAGCCCAGCTGAAATGAGCACAGCAGAATCTCCCTCTCTCTCTTTCTCTCTATAATAAATGTCTGTATTCCCTTCCAACGCTTCAGATTGTGGGGATCTCTCAGCCCTGCTCCTTCCCAGGGTGGCGAGGGTCCAACACGCCAGTTCTCAGGCAATGCAGTCCTCAGCAGACCAAGAACAATCATCTGTCCAGGAGGAGGGAGGGAGGGTTTCTCTCTCTCTCTCTCAAAAGCTAGGTAGCATCCATCCTGCACTGGCTCCACCAACACTGATGTGGGAAAAACCCAGTGAGGAGCAAAACCTGCTGCACATGAGGAATTACAGGTGGGTGTTTATTTGCCAGCTGGGAATTGTTGCATTTATTTCTAGTGTGTGTAAATGTGTGTGTAAATGTGTGTGTCTGGTCCAGAGAGGGTAAAAGTGAACCAAGGCAAAGGGGCCGGGTGAATTTTTTGCACAGGTTTTTAACACTTTCCCTGCCCAACTCCACTGAGAGACTTTTGTCAATAAGAAAGACTTGAATCTTTTATTTTGGTTAAAAAAAAAGAGAGCTATTTCTCCATCACCGCATGTCCCAGAGCACTTTACAGCCAATTAGATATTTCTGCAGTGTGCTCACTGCTGTAATGTAGGAAGTGCAGCAGCCAGATTGCGCACAGCAAGATCCCACAAACAGCAATGTGATAACAAAAGAGAAAACGCTGGAAAATCTCAGCAGGTCTGGCAGCATCTGTAAGGATGCTTTTATCCGGTGAGCTCTTTTCTCTCCTTGCAGATGCTGCCAGACCTGCTGAGATTTTCCAGCATTTTCTCTTTTGGTTTCAGATTCCAGCATCCGCAGTAATTTGCTTTTAGCAATGTGATAACAACCTGTTTTTGGATTGAGGGATTAAATATCGGCCAGGATGGGGGGGTGGGGGGAACTTCCCATCTCTTCTTGGAAATAGTGCCCATGGGATCGTTTACACCCACTTGTTTAAGGTCTCATTCAGGTTTTAAAGTTTAAAGTTTATTTATTAGTGTCCCACTCCACTCACTTCCAGAGGGACAGGTCTCCACAGTTAGTGCCTCAGAAAGTGCAGCAAGTGGAGAAAGCCCTTTAAGAAATTCAGTGATGTGGGGGTTGGGGTTGCCCCCCCCAAGACATGAATTGTAGTGAGTTAAGAGGGGTAAAATGATTTAGCTGGGGATTCAATAGTGCTTTTATTCATTCTTTCACAGGATGTGGGTGGCGCTGGCAAAGCCAGCATTGTGTTGCGCACAACTAATTGCCCCCTGAGGAGGTGTTGGTGAGCTGCCATCTTGAACCGCTGCTGCCCATGTGGTGTAGGTAAACCCACATAGCTGTTAGAGAGGGAGTTCTGAGATTTTGACCCAGTGACAGTGAAGGAATGACAATATATTTCCAAGTCAGAATGGTGAGTGGAGGAGAACGTCTAGATGTTTCTGTGTCTGCTGCCCTTGTCCTTCAAGATGGTAGTGGTCATGGCTTTGGAAGGTGCTGGTAAAAGAGCCTTGGTGAGTTGGTGCAGGGCATTTTGCAGATGGCACAAATGGCTGCCACTGCGCGTCAGTGGTAGAAGGAGCAAAATAGCTGGCAGCATGAGATGGAGGAAAAGGTAAAAGATGGGAGTCAGAGGAATAGAGATATTGGAGAGATGGGTAAGGGTTGTAGTACCTGGAGGAGGTGACAGAGATCATGAGGATTGAGATGATAATGAGAATTTGAAATAAGAGGCTCTGGGAAACCAAGTGTCAACCTACTCAACAAGAGAGATGGTGGGTGAACCAGGATCAGTGTGGGTTAAGATATGGGCAGCAGAGTTGATGTTTACAAAGGGTAAAATAATGAATGTTGGCCAGGAGGGCTGGAAATGATTAAGTCTGACAAGAGAAATAGATGAGGGTGCTGGCCGCAGATGGTCTGTGGTGGAGTCAGAGACTGGCTGGTGGTCTTGGCGATGGAGGGGATATGGGTTTGGAAGTGGAGAGGATGTTTCCATAGTAGGAAAAACTAGAACCAGAGGGCACAACCTCAGGCTAAAGGGACGATTCTTTAAAACAGAGATGAGGAGGAATTTCTTCAGCCAGAGAGTGGTGAATCTGTGGAACTCTTTGCCACAGAAGGCTGTGGAGGCCAGGTCATTGAGTATCTTTACAACAGAGATAGATAGGTTCTTGATTAATAAGGGGATCAGGGGTTATGGGGAAAAGGCAGGAGAATGGGGCTGAGAAAAAAATCAGCCATGATTGAATGGCGGAGCAGATTCGATGGGCCGAGTGGCCTAATTTTGCTCCTATGTCTTATGCTCTTGTGGAAGCTCAGTACGGCATCAGATAAGATGTTAAGAGTGTGAAGGGGTTCAACGTCAGGCAGCATGATGATGGGGCCAATGGGAAGGATGACAAGTTTGTAGTGACAGTCAATGGTTTCAGTCTTTCCCAGAGATAATTGCAGCTTCTCTACGATCAGTGGTCATACAAGGTGTTTGACAGGTGGTGCAGAGGTAGAGTTGGGTGTCTTCAATATTTATGTGGAAACCTGAGTACGGAGGATGTTACCAAAAGACATGTTGGATGATAGAATCATAGAATCCCTACAAGCAGAAGGAGACCATTCGGCCCATTGAGCCTGCATGGACCACAATCCTACCCAGGTCCTATCCCCGCAACCCCACATATTTATCCTACTAATCCACCTAATCTACACATCTTGAGACACTAGGGGATAATTTAGCATGGTCAATTAATCTAACCTGCACATCTTTGGACTCTGGGAGGAAACCGGAGCACCCGGAGGAAACCCATGCCGACATGGGGAGAACGTGCAGACTCCACACAGACAGTGATCTGAAGCCAGAATTGAACCCGGGTCCCTGGCGCTGAGAGGCAGCAGTTGCTAACCACTCATGGCATTGAGGAAGAGAAGGGGTCAAGGATAAATCATAGGGGGACCCCAGATGGTGCAAAGAACTTACAGGACAGGAACAAGACATGTGACCCAACAAATCTATGTCGGCTTATGATGAAAGTAAGGAGGTGTGGGATAGAGGGAAAGTTGGCCGATTGGATAGGTAACTGGCTGTCTGATCGAAGACAGAGGATGGTGGTGGATGGAAAATTTTCGGACTGGAGGCAGGTTGCTAGCGGAGTGCCACAGGGATCAGTGCTTGGTCCTCTGCTCTTTGTGATTTTTATTAATGACTTAGAGGAGGGGGCTGAAGGGTGGATCAGTAAATTTGCTGATGACACCAAGATTGGTGGAGTAGTGGATGAGGTGGAGGGCTGTTGTAGACTGCAAAGAGACATAGATAGGATGCAAAGCTGGGCTGAAAAATGGCAGATGGAGTTTAACCCTGATAAATGTGAGGTGATTCATTTTGGTAGGACAAATTTAAATGTGGATTACAGGGTCAAAGGTAGGGTTCTGAAGACTGTGGAGGAACACAGAGCTCTTGGGGTCCATATATACAGATCTCTGAAGGTTGCCACTCAAGTGGATAGAGCTGTGAAGAAGGCCTATAGTGTGTTAGCTTTTATTAACAGGGGGTTGGAGTTTAAGAGCCGAGGGGTTATGCTGCAACTGTACAGGACCTTGGTGTGACCACATTTGGAATATTGTGTGCAGTTCTGGTCACCTCACTATAAGAAGGATGTGGAAGCGCTGGAAAGAGTGCAAAGGAGATTTACCAGGATGCTGCCTGGTTTGGAGGGTAGGTCTTATGAGGAAAGGTTGAGGGAGCTAGGGCTGTTCTCTCTGGAGTGGAGGAGGTTGAGGGGAGACTTAATAGAGGTTTATAAAATGATGAAGGGGATAGATAGAGTGAACATTCAAAGACTATTTCCTCGGGTGGATGGAGCTATTACAAGGGGGCATAACTATAGGGTTCATGGTGGGAGATATAGGAAGGATGTCCGAGGTAGGTTCTTTACTCAGAGAGTGGTTGGGGTGTGGAATGGACTGCCTGCAGTGATAGTGGAGTCAGACACTTTAGGAATATTTAAGCGGTTATTGGATAGGCACATGGAGCACACCAGGATGATAGGGAGTGGGATAGCTTGATCTTGGTTTCAGATAAAGCTCGGCACAACATCGTGGGCCGAAGGGCCTGTTCTGTGCTGTACTGTTCTATGTTCTATTATCTTTGTTACACATTTTGACCCACGCAAAAAACACTGGGAAGCATTTTCTTTTTGAGTTTCCAATTCCACTTCGCTTGCCGTTTGAAAGGAGTCCGAGGTACTCGGGGGTTACATATTAATGCAGGACCTAACAGTTCCTATTATTGCTGCTTCCTCTTCCCATCAACCAGTCACTGTCTGTGTGGAGTCTGAACGTTCTCCCTGTGTCTGCATGGGTTTCCTCCGGGTGCTCCGGTTTCCTCCCACAGTCCAAAGATGTGTGGGTTAGGTTGATTGGCCGTGCTAAATTGCCCCTTAGTGTCAGGGGGACTAGCAGTGTAAATATGTGGGGTTACAGGGATAGGGCCTGGGTGGGATTGTTTTCGGTGCAGGCTCGATGGGCCGAATGGCCTCCTTCTGCACTGTAGGGACTCTATGATTCAATGATCTTGGTGTGTGACTGCTGTTGAATCCCTCAAGGCCACCACAGTGCCGCCCGAAAATTCAACCTGCCTCAGTTTAAGTAGGGCCCCTCAAGAGCTATTAAACGCTTTCCTCTTTTGGTTTTGAATTCAGAGATGACGAGTGGTGAATAAATAAGGATTGGTTACCTTACCCAGCACGAAGACCTCAACCTGCAAAAAAAGAAAATGGCTTCTGAAACGCTCCCACTGGTAATAGATTCTCACAGTTGGTTCATGTGGAAATTATTCCAGAAATTGCTTGGAATCCTCTTTCTCCAAATCAAGCGACACAGTACTTGAATCTGACTGACAGAATTCATTTGCATCGTTTAGTTCAGTTGTGTTCGGAGAGCTTTTTGCTGCAAAAGGGATTTGCATCCAACAAATTAAGGAAGGGGTGGGCAAGATGGGGGATGGGGGGGGGGTGGTGAGTGGCGGTGGCTGTGAATACAGAGAGCAAAATGACAAAATATAATCTTTTCTTTTGTCTCCTCAAAGCTCCTGTGCAATTGCATCACAAAGAATTATGTTGAATTTGCAATACAGAAACCAGGGTATTTGACTCAACTGTCCACACTGAGGTTTACGATCCATGCAAGCCTCCTCTCACCCCATCCCTGTATCCTTCTATTCCTTTCGCCCTCGCGCTTATCTAACTTCCTCTTAAATACACCCAAACTACTTGCCACAACAATTGCCCATGGGAGCGAGTTCCACCTTCGCAAAACTCCCTGGGCAAAGAAGTTTCCCCTGAATTCCTAACTGGATTTATCTGTGACAGTCTTATATTGCTGGACACCAGTTTTGGTCTCCAACCTCCCCACCCCGAACCCCCCACACCTCCACCCTAACAATCATAGAATCATAGAATCCCTACAGTGCAGAAGGAGGCCATTTGGCCCATCGAGTCTGCACCAATCACAATCCCACCCAGGCCTTATTCCCATAGCTCCTTATATTTACCCTGCTAATCCCTCAGACACTAGGATTAATTTATATAATTATACAATCCCTACAGTACAGAAGAAGGCCATTCGGCCCATCGAGCCTGCACCGACAACAATCCAACCCATAACCCCACATGTTTACCCTGCTAATCCTTCCAAAACTAAGGTCAATTTAATATGGCGAATCAACCTAACCCGCACATCCTTGCAGTGTGGGAGGAAACCGGAGCACCCGAGGAAACCCACGCAGACACGGGGAGAACGTGCAGACTCCGCACAGTGACCCAGAATCGAACCCGGGTTCCTGGTGCTGTGAGACAGCAGTGCTAACCACTGTGCCACCGTGCTGCCCAAGAAATAAACACAGGCCGGAATTTTACCGGCACGCCTGTCCCAATTCCGGGGGTGGGCGAAGCTCGGGGAACGGCATTCTCCATTGGCCTCGGACGTGCCGGTAAAATTCCACCCACAGAGGACCGAAATTTCCCATCCAGCCCGGCACGGGAATCATAGCAGGCGGGACACGGACCATGACCTCGGTTGGGAATTTCCAGACTTGGGGGCGAGTGAGGCCACAAAACTCCCCCCATAGAATTTATTGATGTTATTGAACTAATGAGCTATGGATTGCTAATTTCAACGTCCCCATTCAGAAGATCATTCGCATTAAGCAGCATTTTTACCAGAGAGAGATTAGTTCCAGAGAATTTTCACTTGAATGAGTGATTTTAATGACCTGGTTCTCAATAGCTGAGGCCATTTGGAGTTGAAATTCACGGTGACCCAGCAGCGTAGAGCTGTCAAAATATTAATTATACTTCTCAGCTTCAGGTACAAGAAGCCCAAGTTGCTATTGATTCGACAAAGAGAAATTTGTCCTTCTGCTCATGAAAGCTTACACTAATATCCAGCTCTAGGAAGCACAGTGCAGCTTTTGCATCAATTAAATGAAATGAAATTTTAATCTCTGCACGGCGGTGTTATTTTTAGGTTTACTTTTCACACTTAAACTCGAGTTTGTTGAAGACTGCAGAAAAAGGAAACAGTTGAGAGGTCAGCTAAGGTCAATCAGGACAGTGGGCCTTGGATTACCAAAATTCATGAGATGGCTACCAACAAACTAAATGGGGAAGGGGGGGAAACATTTCCAAAGGAGTTCCGAGCATCTACTGTGTGGACTACAACAGCATTGACTTGTATGTATAGAGCACTTGCAACATTCCGAGGTTCATCAAAGGTGCGTTAGTAATCGGTACGGTGGCACAATGGTTAGCACTGCTGCCTCACAGCGCCAGGGACCCAGGTTCAATTCTGGCCTCGGGTCCCTGTTTGTGCAGAGTTTTCACATTCTTCCCGTGTCTGCATGGGTTTCCTCCGGGTGCTCCGGTTTCCTCCCACAGTCCAAAGATGTGTGGGTTAGGTGCATTAGCCATGCTAAATTGCCCCTTAGTGTCAGGGGGATTAGCTAGAGTAAATATATGGGGTTACGGGAATGGGGCCTGGTTGGGATTGTGGCCGGCACAGACTTAATGGGCCGAATGGCCTCCTTCTGTACTGTAGGGATTCTATGATAATCAAATTGTCACACCAAACCACATAAGGAGATATTAAATCAACTGGGCATAAGCCTGGACTAAAGTAGGTCTTAAGGAGTATCTTTAAGATTGTAAGAAAGGTTCAGGCAGTGAATTCCAAAACCTAGGCCCCACAGCCAGTAGGTGGGGGCGTTTAAAATTGGAGATGTTCCAATTAACAGGAATTGGAGGAGCACAGAGATCTTGGAAGGTTGTAGGGACGAGGGAGATAAATCACAGAATCCCTACAGTGCAGAAGGAGGCCATTCGGTCCATTGTGTCCGCACTGACCACAATCCCATCCAGGCCCCATCTCCATAGCCCCATCCATTTACCCCAGTTAGTCCCCCTGACACTGGGGCCAATCCACCTAACCCACACATCTTTGGACAAAGCTTAAGTTTATTTATTAGTATCCCCAAGTAGACTTATATTAACACTGCAATGAAGTTATTGTGAACATCCCCTAGTCGCCACACTCCAGCGCCTGTTCTGGTACACTGAGGGAGAATTTATCATGGTGGCATGATGGTTAACACTGTCGCCTCACAGCGCCAGGGACAGGGGTTTGATTCCTGGCTAGGGTAACTGTCTGTGTGGAGTTTGCATGTTTCCTCTGTGTGCTCCGGTTTCCTCTCACAGTCCAAAGATATGCGGGTTAGGTGGATTGGCTATGCTAAATTGACCCTTACTGTCAGAGGGACTAGCTAGGGTAAATGCATGGGGTTATGGGGATAGGGCCTGGATGGGATTGTGGTTGGTGCAGACTCAATGGGCCGAATGGCCTCCTTCTGCATTGCATGATTCTATGATTCTATGGCCAATGCACCTAAACAGCACGTCTTTCGGACTGTGGGAGGAAACCGGAGCAGACACAGGGAAAACATGCAAACTCTGCACGGACAGCAACTCAAGCCAGGAATCAAACCCGGCTCCCTGGCACTGTGAAGCAGCAGTGTTAACCACTGTGCCACTGAGAAGACTGAGGTAGGGAGGGGAAGGAGCATAGAGGAATTTGATGTCAAGGATGAGAAGTTTAATATCGAGGTGGACGTCAGTGGGAGATTGGCAAAAAAACTCTGGTGAAATTAGGCAATTGGTAGCCAGTGACTACCAGTGATCTATTCCTGTACTTTATCCATTGCAGGTACAGACTGTGACCCTCCACCCTGCTGCTGGAGTAACTTCAGCACCCATTCGGGACAAGCAACAATCTTGACAGCAAAACTGAAGCCATTTCTGATGATTTTCTTCCTTGAAACTGAGTTCTCCAAATTTCCTCGGTCTTTGCTGTGAGCCACCCACAGAGTGTGCTGAATAAAACGTGGTGAGGTCCTGCAATCCCATTACTTTTACACTCGCCATGTATGTAGTTACAGAGAACTGCTCGAGTCCACAGCAGAGCAAAGGTTTATTCAGGCCAGGTGGTCCATGCTGCTGTTTATACTTCAGGCCAGCCTCCTCCCACTCGACTTTATCTAACCCATCTTTCCTTCCTTTCTCCCTCATGTAACTATCAAACGTCCCCTTCAATTCATCAGTGCTGTTCACCAAAACTAGCCCCTATGATAGCGATTTCCCCGTTCTCACCACTCACACAGTAAAGAAGTTTCTCCTGCCTGCACCATTGGGTTTATTAGTGACAGTCATATTTATGACCAAACAGTGGAACCATCTTCTTCACATGGCATGGTGGCACAGTGGTTAGCATTGCTGCCTGACAGCGCCAGGGACCTGGGTTCAATTCCCAGCTTGGGTCACTGTGCGCAGTCTGCACGTTCTCCCCATGTCTGCGTGGGCTTCCTCCGGGTGCTCCAGTTTCCTCCTACAGTCCGAAAGACATGCTGGTTAGGTGCATTGGCCCTGTTAAATTCTCCCTCAGTATACCCGAACAGATGCCGGAGTGTGGCGGCTAGGAGATTTTCACAGTAACTTCATTGCAATGTTAATGGAAGCTGACTTGTGAAACTAATAAGTAAAACTTTAAATCCATGCTTATCAAAAAAATGCATTTTATTACAACAATCAATTGGGTACTGTTACTGAGACAAGTTTTATATTCCAATTTTAAACGGGTTTAAGTTCCACCAGCTGCTATGGTGGGATTTGAATCCCTGTCCCAGAGAATGAACTGGGTCTCTGAGCCAGTGACATTACCACTGCGCCACCATCTCCTTCCATACTGTGTATGGATGGGGAACTATGGTTTAGCAGTTTTGGAGATCTGCAAAAACGAAGTCCATCCTGGAAACATTAGACTTTGGGACATCGATAAGGTCTTTCAGTCCATTGAAAGATATTCAACTGAGCTATTGTCATGATGACAGGAAACTGTGACACAGTGAGATTTTTGATTTGATTTATTATTGTTACATGTATTGGGATACAGTGAAAAGTATTGTTTCTTGCGTGCTACACAGACAAAGCATACCGTTCATAGAGAAGGAAAGGAGAGAGTGCAGAATGTAGTGTTACAGTCATAACTAGGGTGTAGAGAAAGATCAACTTAATGCGAGGTAGGTCCATTCAAAAGTCTGACAGCAGCAGGGAAGAAGCTGTTCTTGAGTTGGTTGGTACGTGACCTCAGACTTTTGTATCTTTTTCCTGACGGAAGAAGGTGGAAGAGAGAATGTCCGGGGTGCATGGGGTCCTTAATTATGCTGGCTGCTTTGCCGAGGCAGCGGGAAGTGTAGACAGAGTCAATGGATGGGAGGCTGGTTTGAGTGATGGATTGGGCTACATTCACGACCTTTTGCAGTTTCTTGTGGCCTTGGACAAAGCAGGAGCTATACCAAGCTGTGATACAACCAGAAAGAATGCTTTCTATGGTGCATTCGTAAAAGTTGCTGAGAGTCGTAGCTGACATGCCAAATTTCCTTAGTTTTCTGAGAAAGTAGAGGCGTTGGTGGGGCTTTCTTAACTATAGTGTCAACATGGGGGAGGACCAGGACAGGTTGTTGGTGATCTGGACACTCAAAAACGTGAAGCTCTCGACCATTTCTACTTCATCCCCGTTGATTTAGACAGGGGCACGTCCTCCACTATGCCTCCTGAAGTCGAGTGAGAGAGAGCTATCTACAATGTTAGAAGTGAACCACAGGCATATTGAACTGTTTGAATAAGACCTACTTTTAATAAACACAAGAAAAGAAACTGAACAAAAATGGTTGCCAAGAGTCACCTGATTGCTGATACTGTGAAGCTAATTCCTTTTCTGGAAAGTTTCTATCCAAGTTAAACTGCAAATCTGTGACATCTCGAGGTATCGAAGTCCACCTCAAACAGGGACACTCTTGAAAGGAAGGCACCAAAGATGCAAAGTGCTGGACTTTGATCAGATGCTCATCAAAATCCCCTGTGTAGGTCAAAATAAACCTCCATCTCCTGTTGATTTATATCTTGAAATGTGTCCCAAGTTTTCAGAGATGAAAAGATTACAAAATGGGATTGCCTGGTCTACAACAATGAATACAAAACATTCTAATCACATTTCCTTCTGGGAATATATAGAGAGGAGTTTTAAAAACTGGTTTTGCCAAGCAGAAAAGGAAAGAACGAGCAGCAGGGGAAAGGAACATGGTAGTCATCTAAACATCCTGCTCAAAAAGAACAGGAAATCTCTCCCTCGCTGGAACCTAAAAAGAGTTTCTCCAACACAGCTCGGACCTGAACAAAGTCAATGCCTGAATTCTACAGAAAACTACATTGAACATCTGCAACATTCAACAATGTACACCTCCAAGACAAACAAATGATTTAATTGTATATTCTTTTAAATTTTATTAAACTTCTTTATTATTTATTCACAGGTGTAGCAACGAACAAACTTTTTCTTTGACTCAAGAAAACCTGGTTTGATTGGCTCCGTATTAACAAATGAATACTTTTGGATTGGAAAAGTCATTTATGGGGAAAATAAATCTAAGACCTTCATTGCAACCAGCTGAATAGAAGGGAAGCTAAATCACTCCTCACCTGTTAGCAAAACCATTGGCTCAAAATTCTGTGCTTTGATAGAACCTCTGCGTCTCGCAATATTCATTCTGATGGAGAGTTATTGAATGGAGATGCAGGAAGTCTTTCCCGTCCCCACTATTTGAACACTGGCTGGTCCTTTCATTTGGAAATCCAGGATTATTTAGCTGGGATCATATTAATCAGATAGGTGAAAGTTAATCACTGCATCAAGATTCATCCATCATTCAAGAATTCCAATTCCTGCATCACAACGTCCAACTGGAAGTGGAAAGGTTTTCCTTGCTGCTAATTTACCCCTTAGATTTCCAAAAATCTTGACTATTACAGTGGGGATAATCAGGAATGATTGGAAAATTAAGTTATATGCTTAGAGGGAGACAATATCCATTGGTCATTAAGGTGAAATAGTCACTAATAAATCCAATAAGCAATTCAGGAGAATCTTCATTACCCAGAATGTAGAACTTGCTGCCACAGTGAGTGGCTGAGGTGAATAACAGAGATACATATATAATGGGAAGTTGAATAAATATATGAGGGAGAAAGGAATAGAAGGATTTGCTACTAGAGTGAAATGGTGGCACGGTGGCACAGTGGTTTGCACTGCTGCCTCACAGTGCCAGGGACCCGGGTTTGATTCAGGCCTCGGGTCACTGTCTGTGTGGAGTCTGCACGTTCTCCACGTGTCTGGGTTTCCTCCGGGTGCTCCAGTTTCCTCCCACAGTCTAAAGATGCGTGTGTTAGGTTGATTGGCCTTGCTAAATGATAGAATAGAATCCTTACAAAATAGAAGGAGGCTATTCAGTCCATCGTAGCTGTACCAACCACAACCCCACCCAGACCCTATTCCCGTAACCCCACATATTTATCCTGCTAATCCCCCTGACACTAGGGTCAATTTAGCCAATCAACCTAACCTGCATGTCTTTGGACTGTGGGAGGAAACCGGAGCACCCAGAGGAAACCCACGTAGACACAGGGAGAAAGTGCAAACTCCACACAGACAGTGACCCAAGGTTGGAATTGAACCTGGGTCCCTGGCGCTGTGAGGCAGCAGTGCCAGCCACTGTGCCACCATGCCCCCCTAATGTTAGTAGGATTAGCAGGGTAAATATGTGGGGTTATGGGAATAGAGTCTGGGTGGGATTGTGGTCAGTGCAGACTCGATGGGCCAAATGGCCTCCTTCTGCACTGTAGAGATTCTATGATTCAATGAAAGGGGGGAGGGTGGAATATGATTGCAAGGATACTTGTGGATAATAAATATGGACATGGACTTGTTCCTGGGGGTTACCATTGAAACTTAACTAATTAGCCATATAAATACTGTGGTTACAAATGCAGGTCAATTCTGGGAATTCTGCAGTGAGAACTCATCTCCTGACTCCCCAAAACCTGTCCACCATCTACAAGGCACAAATCAGGAGTGTGATGGAATACTCTCCACTTGTCTGGATGGGTGCAGCTCCAACAACACTCAAGAAGCTTGATACCATCCAGGACAAAGCAGTCCTGTTTGATTGGCACCCCATCCATCACCTTCGACAATCACTTCCTCCCTCACCACGCACAGCGGCAGCAGCGTGTGTCATCGATAAGATGTACTGCACCAAGGCTCCTTCAACAGCATCTCCCAAGTCTGTGACCTCCAGCATCTAGAAGATCAAGGGCAGCTGATACATGAACACAGCACCAGCCACAAGTTCCCTTCCAAGCCACTCACCATCCTGACTTGGAAACATATCACCATTCCATTACAGTCGCTGGGTCAAATTCCTGGAACTGCCTCCCTAACAGCGATGTGGGTGTACCTATACCACATGGACTGCAGCGGTTCAAGATGGCAGCTCATCACCACCTTCCCAAGGGCAGTTAGGGATGGGCAATAAATGTTGGCCTAGTCAGCCACGCTCATCTCCCAGGAAAGAATGAAAGAAGTCGGGCTGAATAGCCTGCTTCAGTGCCGTGCTTGCTATGTAATGCTGTATAAAAATCAGTTAGAAACCCACCAAAATAAACCAAATAATATCACCGGCAAGATAAATGGAGAAAGGCAGATTAAAGGCTCTTTTATGAATGGCCCACATTCTCACCAAATGAACAGTAACCCTGGAAGTGGAAGATCATTATTTTCTGACACAAAATCATTATAGTTAATAAACAGCAAATGCAACCTGCTAAATGATTTCTGCAGTGGAAGTCAATCCCAGACTAGCTGCCTTGCGCAGAAACCTCATTGCTCCCTCACACAAGGCATCAAAAGTGGCTGTGTTTATAAAACAGAAGTGTGAGGCAGTCTAATTCTCAGCCACGCTGCAGGTTACCATCCGGGAGAGATGTTTCCAGTGGGAGCAGTATCAATTGGAATGGAAATGGTTCAGTCACGGTGAGCCCAGGAAGCTACCATCAATTTTGCAAGGGTTCACTGTGACTCAGTACGTATGCCGCTTGCCTCTGAGTCAGAAGTTTGGGGGTTCGAGTTCCACTTTAGCATCTGGTCTAGGCTAGCATTTTGATGCAATACCTCAGGAGTGCAGCATTGTTGAAGATTTGATTTGATTTATTGTCTCATGTATTGGGATACAGTGAAAAATGTTGTTTCTTGCGCGCTATACAGACAAAGCATACTGTTCATAGAGAAGGAAAGGAAAGGGTGCAGAATGTAGAGTTACAGTCATAGCTAGGGTGTAGAGAAAGATCAACTTAATGCGAGGTAGGTCCATTCAAAAGTCTGACGGCAGCAGGGAAGAAGCTGTTCTTGAGTCGGTTGGTACGTGACCTCAGACTTTAACATCTTTTTCCCGAAGGAAGAAGGTGGGAGAGAGAATGTCCGGGGTATTTGGGGTCCTTGATTATGCTGGCTGCTTTGCCGAGGCAGCGGGAAGTGTAGACAGAGTCAATGCATGGGAGGCTGGTTTGCGTGATGGATTGGGCTACATTCACGGCCTTTTGTAGTTCCTTGCGGTCTTGGACAGAGCAGGAGCCCATACCAAGCTGTGATACAACCAGAAAGGATGCTTTCCATGGTGCATCTGTAAAAGAGGTTTCGGGTGAGAGATTAACCCCCTAGCCTGACTGTCCTAATACTGCAAGGGATCCCATCATGGAATACCAAAGAACTCTGCCATTGTCCAGGACAACA
This sequence comes from Mustelus asterias, assembly GCF_964213995.1. Taxonomy (NCBI): domain Eukaryota; kingdom Metazoa; phylum Chordata; class Chondrichthyes; order Carcharhiniformes; family Triakidae; genus Mustelus; species Mustelus asterias. The sequence goes on from NC_135806.1 coordinate 5,960,992, forward strand.
CTTCTTCTGCAGCTTGTTCTGTGTTAGATATTGTTGTGTAAACACATGCATTACTTGAAATCTTTTATATTCGTTTGTGGGACATGGGCGTCGCTGGCTGGGCCAGCATTTGTTGCCCATCCTTAGTTGTCTCTTAACTGATTGGCTTGCTAGGCCGTATCAGAGGGCTATGAGTCAACCACATTGCTGTGGCTCTGGAGTCACATGTAGGCCAGACCAGGTAAGGATGGCAGATTTCCTTCCCTAAAGGACATTAGTGATCAAGCATGTGTGAATTCCGAGCATTTATTGCCCTTGAGAAGCCTTCTTAAATCGCTGCCATCCCTATGGCGTAGATATACCCACAGTGCTGTTAGGGAGGGAGTTCCAGGATTTTGACCCAGAGACATTGAAAGAACAGTGATACAGTTCCAGGTCAGGATGGTGAGCGGCTTCGCGGGGAACTTATGGGCGGTGATGTTTCCATGTATCTGCTGCCCTTGTCTTGCTAGGTGGTAAAGGATGTGGGTTTTGGCAGTGCTGTCAAAGGAGCCTTGGTGAGTTGTTTTATTTAGTTTATTTATTGGTGCCACAAGTAGGCTTACATTAACACTGCAATAAAGTTACTGTGAAAATCCCCTAGTCCCCACACTCCTGTTCGGGTACACTGAGGGAGAATTTAGCATGGCCAATGCACCTAACTAGCATGTCTTTTGGACTGTGAGAGGAAACTGGAGCACCCGGAGGAAACCCATGTAGACACGGGGATAGTGTACAGACTCCGCACAGACAATGACCCATGCCGGGAATTGAACCCAGGTCCTTGCCCTGTGAGGCTGCAGCCACTGTGCCAGCGTGATGCCCCATGACATAGTTCCAGGTCAGGATGGTGTGTGACTTGGAGGGGACCTTGTGGGTGGTGGTGTTTGCTGCCCTTGTCCTTCTAGATGGTAGAGGATGTGGGTTTGGGTGGTGCTGTCGAAGGAGCCTTGTTGAGTTGTTGCAGTGCATCTTGTAGATGGTAGATACGGCTGTCATTGTGCGCCGGTGGTGGAGGGAGTGAATTGGGATCTGAAGTGATTTCAGGTGCCCTGAGGAGATGATAAGCTGCTATATAAATGCAAATGTCTTATTTTTCCAGTTAAATGGTTATGCTAAAACGGATTGAAATTGTGCCATTCTGTGCAATAGGCCAACGCACTGTATTATAAAAATGAACGCTGGAATTAATTTCCATTTCTGACTGAGCAATCACGCTGGAGTACTCCTCCAATCCAAAATCCAACTTATAGATCTGCTCCAATCAGAAATCAAAGTTTTAGTTTGGAAAGCCACAGGGGAATTCCGATAGCAAAAGAGCAGCAGCACATTTCCACAATTACAAATCAATCCCCAAATGATATTGAAATTTATTTTCATCTTTCATGTTAATAATTGCCAGCTGTTTCTGCAAGTGTTGGACAATTTCCTTATTGACTCCTTCTTACACCCTCTGATCAGTAGCAGGGCCAAATATCCTTCAATTTAACATGGAAATTGTTTACAGGGTGTGGGTGTTGTTGGCATAGTCATTTATTGCCCATCCCTAAATGCCCTTGAGAATCATAGAATCCCTACAGTGCAGAAGGAGGCCATTCGGCCCATCGAGTCTGCACCGACAACAGTCCCACCCAGGCCCTATCCCCGTAACCCCACATATTTACCCTCCTAATACAAAGGGGTAATTTATCTTGGGCCAATCAACCTAACTCACACATCTTTGGACTCTGTGAGGAAACCGGAGCACCCGGAGGAAACCCGCGCAGACACGGGGAGAATGTGCAAACTCCACACAGACAGTGACCCAAGCCGGGAATTGAACCCGGGTCCCTGGTGCTGTGAGGCAGCAGTGCTAACCACTGTGCCGCCATGCCGCCCAGTGAAGGTGATGATGAGCTACCTTCTTGAACTGAGGTATACCCACCGTGCGGTTAGGGAGGAAGTTCCAAGATTTTGACCCAGTGAAAAATGGCTGATATATTTCCAACTCATTTCCCTTTGAAATTTGAAAGTTATTTAAATATCCAAGGAAACTATGAATACAGCTGTCCTCAGAGTTTTAATACTCTGTGCACGGTGGCACAGTGGTGAGCATTGCTGCCTCACTGCGCCAGGGACCCGGGTTCGATTCCTGGCTTGGGTCACTGTCTGTGTGGAGTTTGCACATTCTCCCCATGTCTGCGTGGGTTTCCTCCGGGTGCTCCGATTTCCTCCCACAGTCTGAAAGACGTGCTGGTTAGGTGCATTGACCTGAACAGGCGCCGGAGTGTGGCGACTACGGGAATTTCACAGTAACTTCATTGCAATGTTAATGTAAGCCTTACTTGTGATTAATAAATAACCTTTACTTTACTTATAGAAACTTCAGTTCAGGCCGTGAGAGTTCTGCAGCTCAGTAAGTATTGGGTGAAAAGCCCAATATACACCCATACTGGGTGTTATGGATGGCACGGTGGCACAGTGGTTAGCACTGCTGCCTCACAGCGCCAGGGACCCGGGTTCAAATCCAATCTTGGGTCACTGTCAGTGCGGAGTTTGCACATTCTCCCTGTGTCTGCGTGGGTTTCCTCCGGGTGCTCCGGTTTCCACCCACACTCCAACGATGTGCAGTTTAGGTGGATTGGCGATGCTAAGTTGACTTTAGGGTGGGATTATCCGGCCTCTCTCGGCCCAAAACTGGAAAATCCTGCCTGAGGTCAACAGACCTTTCCATAGTTTGGCCTCGCCCGCTCCAATTCCCATGGCGGGCGGGATGGTAAAATTTGGCCCTGAGAGTCAGGGGGATTAGCAGGGTAAATACGGAGATATGGGTGGGGATTGTTGCCAGTGCAGGCTCAATGGGCTAAATTGGGATGGACTAAGGAAATTTGGCATGTTCACTACGACTCTCACCAACCTTTACAGCTGCACCATAGAAAGCATTCTTTCTGGTTGTATCACAGCTTGGTATGGCTCCTGCTCTGCCCAAGACTGCAAGAAATCATACAGGGTCGTGAATGAAGCCCAATCCATCACTCAAACCTGCCTGCAATCCATTGACTCTGTCTACACTTCCCACTGCCTCGGAAAAGCAGCCAGCATAATTAAGCACCCCGGACATTCTCTCTTCCACCATCTTCCGTCGGGAATAAAGATACGAAAGTCTGAGGTCACGTACCAACCGACTCAAGAACAGCTTCTTTCCTGCTGCCATCAGACTTTTGAATGGACCTACCTCGCATTAAGTTGATCTTCCTCTACATCCTAGCTATGACTGTAACACTACATTCTGCGCTCTCTCCTTTCCTTCTCTATGAACAGTATGCTTTGTCTGTATAGCGCGCAAGAAACAATACTTTTCACTGTATACTAATACATGCGACAATAATAAATCAAATCAAATTGAATCAAATGGCCTCCTTCTGCACTGTAGGGATTCTATGATTCTATTGTACAGCTAGTTCCCAATCACTGACAAAGGGCAGTTCAGAGTGTGTGTCACTCAGACTCACTTGCAGAGAGCTGTGCTTGCCTTCCCAACAGCTTCTCAATGTTAGAAAAGAATGAAGCATCTTGTCACATCCTCAGAAAGTCACAAAGGGCTTCATAATCAAGGAATAACTTCTGAAACCAAGAGAGAAAATGCTGGAAAATCTCAGCAGGTCTGGCAGCATCTGTAAGGAGAGAAAAGAGCTGACGTTTCGAGTCCAGATGACCCTTTGTCAAAGCTTCTGAATATTGCTGAAAAGAGACAGATGTTGTCAAAGCTTTTCATCTTGTATTCATCAGGTTAAACGCATGAATGTGGCTCATTGATGCTTGCTGGAAGTGACTTACATCCATACACGGGCCTACCTATTCTCTGCAAACAAGAGGAACAAGTTCAAGTCTTGCTCCTATTACGAATCATTCAGTGTAAGGAGCCTATTGTTTCCTCGTGCATTGTCCATGGCAACACCTCAGCCAATCAGAGTCGACCTGCCAACCAATCAGCACCCTTTTCTCCTGTAGTATCAAGTGCTGTGCTCATTTGAAGTTTGACATTCTTGCTTTTGGACCTGATGAATGCAAGATGAAAAGCTTCGGCGATGTGTCTCTCGCCTCAGCAATAGCTTGAAGGTACACTGACTCTCTTTAAGGAGTGAGGCAGCTTCTTTCAGCCCAGCATGCTCCAGCGCACAAGATGCAAGGACTGGTTAATTTTTGGGTATCTCAGCTCAGAGGCACTGAATTTGTCACTCAATGAGTTAAAAGTTGGAACTTGACGAATGGAATTCACGGCAAAGATCTGCAGATAATCTGATAGAAGGTTCTATTTATTTGCTCAGCATGAGTTAGCTATAGCAATCTGTTATGCTGAAATTTAATAAGAAAATAAAATCAACTCAATTTGTCAAAGCAGCACCCAGGACCATCAAAACCAGACGCTACTGAATATTTTTTATTCATTTATTGGAGATGGACTTTGCTGGCTGGGCCAGTATTTATTACCCATCCTTAATTTCCCTTGAGGAGGTGGTGGTGAGCTGCCTTCTTGAACCACTGCAGTTTATGTGGTGTAGGTACACCCATAGTGCTGTTAGGGAGGGAGTTCCAGGATTTTGACCCAGTGACAGTGAAGGAACGGCGATGTATTTCCAAGTCAGGATGGTGTGTGGCTTGGAGGGGAACCTCCAGGTGGTGGTGTTCCCCATGTGTCTGCTGCCCTGGCCCTTCTAGATGGTAGTGGTCATGGGTTTGGAAGGTGCTGCCGAAGGAATCTTGGTGAGGTCTTGCAGTGCATCTTGTGGATGGTACACATGGATGCCACTGTGCTTTGGTAGTGGTGGGAGTGAATGTTTGTGGAAGGGGTAGCAATCAAGCAGTCTGCATTTTCCTTTGATTTTTGATTTGATTTGATTTATTATTGTCACATGTATTAACATTCAGTGAAAAGTATTGTTTCTTGCGCGCTATACAGACAAAACATACCGTTCATAGAGAAGGAAACGAGAGAGTGTAGAATGTAGTGTTAGAGTCATAGCTAGCTTAAATCCTGGATGATGTTAAGCTTCTTGAGTGTTGTTGAAGCTGTACCCATCCAGGCAAGGGGAGAACATTCCATCACACTCCTGATTTGTGTCTTATAGATGGTGGACAGGCTTTGGGGAGCCAGGGGGTGAATTACTCTTCCCAGGATTCCCAGCCTCTGACCTTTCTTGTAGCCACATTATTTATATAGCTGGTTCAGTTGAGTTTCTGGTCAATGGTGACCCTCAGAATGTTGCTAGTAGGGGATTCAGCAACAGTAATGCCATTGAATGTCAAGGATCGATGGTTAATCCTCTCTTGTTAGAGATGGTCATTGCCTGGCTCTTGTTCCTTACCACTGGTCAACCCAAGTCTGGGTATTGTTCATTTGGACATGGGCTGCTTCAGTATCTGCAGCACTGTGAATGGTGCTGAACATTGTGCAATCTTCACCGGACATCCTCACCTCCGATCCTATGATGGAAGGGAGGTTATTCTTGAAATAGCTGAAGATGGTTGGGCCTGGGACACGACCCTGAGGAACTCGTGCAGTGATGTCCTGGAACTGAGATGACTGACCTCCAACCACGACCATCTTCTTTTGTGTCAGGTATGACTCCAACCACCAGAGAGTTTTCCCCCGATTCTCATTGGCTCCAGTGCTGCCAGAGCTCCTTGATGCCATATTTAGTCAAATGCTGCCTTGATGTCAAAGGCCATCCCTCTCACCTCACCCCTGGCATTCAGTCCATTCATTTTTGAATGGACCTACCTTGCATTAAGTTGACCTTTCTCTACACCCTAGCTATGACTGTAACACTACATTCTGCACCCTCTCCTTTCCTTCTCTATGAACGGTATGCTTTGTCTGTATAGCACGCAAGAAACAATACTTTTCACTATATACTAATACTTGTGACAATGATAAATCAAATCAAATAAAATAAAATCACTGTACCACAGTGCTGCCTTTCTGAAGGATGTAAGAACAGCCCAAAGAACAGCAACAACAGAGAAAATGCTGGAAAATCTCAGCAGGTCTGGCAGCATCTGTAAGGAGAGAAAAGAGCTGATGTTTCGAGTCCAGATGACCCTTTTGACAAAGGGTCATCTGGACTGGAAACGTCAGCTCTTTTCTCTTACAGATGCTGCCAGACCTGCTGAGATTTTCCAGCATTTTCTCTTTTGGTTTCAGAGTCCAGCATCTGCAGTAATTTGCTTTTATCCAAAGAACAGTACCTTCTGTGACTAAATATGACGGCAACATGGTTCTTGATAATTATCTATGAATTAAAGCTGAACAGGCAGATATTTCTTAACTATACATAATTAGTAAAGATGAAACAAGTGCAGCAATATCTGTAGATGACGTTTTGAATTGTAATGATGGCTTGATGAAAGCAAAGTGCCTTCCCACTCCGCCCTCTCTGAGAATAGCCTGGCGATTTCAATATGAACACAAATGGGAATGGAAGATGAGCTGGCAGAGTGAGACAGAACATTGGACAAGGTTTGCTGCAGATTCCCAACCATCTCCGCAATATAACACTGCCAAATGGGATTGACTCCGAGCAGTACTTGTGCCTGTGATTATTCCTAATAAAAGAAAATCATTTTTCAGCATGTAACAAAAGCAATGTGTTTGATATGCCTGGGAGAAGCTCGCACTGTCAGGGAAACACAGGGGAATAGACAGCTTGGTGGAATCATCCACTCTCTACAAATTTCAGCTCACCCAGAGCCCTGCTGCCTGCATCTTTAATTCGTGAGACCCGATCGCGCACCATCCCCTGCCCTTGCTGAGCTTCCCTGGCTCCTGCTTGAGCCGCCATTTGATCTTAACATCCTCATCCTCGTTATCAAATTGCTCCACGTGTTCTCTCCTTTCTCCATCCCTGCAACCTCTCCCAGCCCTTCCGCCCTCCGACACCTCGAATCCTGGCCTCTTACACTTCCCATATTTGATTCGCTCCAGCAATGGCAGCAGTGCCTGCCTGGGCTCAAAACTATGGAACTCGCTCCCTGAATCTCTCTGTCTCTCCTTTCTCCTTTGAGATAGAGTCATAGAGGTTTACAGCGTGGGAACAGGCCCTTCGGCCCAACTTGTCCATGCCGCACAGTTTTTACCACTAAGCTAGTCCCAATTGCCCGCCTTTGGCCCATATTCCTCTATACCCATCTTACCCATGTAACTGTCTAAATGCTTTCTAAAGACAAAATTGTACCCACCTCTACTACTACCTCTGGCAGCCCGTTCCAAACACCACCCTCCCTGTGAAAACATTGCCCCTCTGGATACTTTTGTATCTCTCCCCTCTCACCTTAAACCTATGCCCTCTAGTTTTAGCCTCCCCTACTTTTGAGAAAAGATGTTGACTATCTAGCTGATCTGTGCCCCTCATTATTTTATAGACCTCTATAAGATCACCTCTCAGCCTTCTATCCTCCAGGGAAAAGAGTCCCAGTCTATCCAGCCTCTCCTTATAACTCAAACAGATGGTGCTTAGCCTCACTGAAACCTACAACATTCTGAAGGGGTTTGATAGGGCAGATGCTGAGAGATTGTTTTTGCTGGTCGGGGAATCTAAAACAAGGGGGGGGGGGGGGGGGGTGCACAGTCTCAGGATAAGGGGCCGATCATTTAGGACTGAGATGAGGAGAAATTTCTTCACTCAAAGGACCTTTGGAATTCTCTCCCCCAGGGGGTTGTAGATGCTCCATCATTGAGTACATTTCAGGCTGAGACCAAGTTTTGGTCTCTCAGGAAATCAAGAGATGTGGGGAATGATTGGGAAAGTGGAGTTGAAGCCCAGGATCAGCCATGATGGCATTGAATTGCAGAGTAGATTCGATGGACCAAATGGTCTACTCCTGCTCCTATTTCTTGTGTCTCGAATTGCTTCTTTTTGACCAATTGTTTGGCAATAGAAACATAGAAACTAGAAGCAGGCGGAGGCCATTCGGCCCTTCAAGCCTGCTCTGCAATTCATTTTGATCATGGCTGATCATCCAATTCAATATCCTGATCCCCCCTTCCTCCCATATCCCTTGATCCCTTCAGCCCCAAGAGCTATATCTAATTTCTTCTTGAAATCAGACAATGTTTTGGCCTCAACTACTTTCTATGGTAGTGAATTCCACACATTCACCACCCTCTGGGTGAAGAAATTTCTCCTCACCTCCATTCTAAAAGATTTACCCCTAATCCTCAAACTATGACCCCCTAGTTCTGGACTCCCTCACCATTGGGAACATTCTTTCTGAATCTATCCTATCTAATCCTGTTAGAAGTTTATAAGTTTCTATGAGATCCCCTCTCACTCTTCTAAACTCCAGTGAATATAATCCAAACCGACTTAGTCTCTCCTCATATGACAGGAATCAGCCTGGTAAACCTTCGCTGTACTCCCTCTATAGCAAGGACATCCTTTCTCAGATAAGGACACCAAAATTGAACATAATACTCTAGATGTGGCCTCACCAATGCCCTATACATTGCAGCAAAACATCCCTATCCCTATACTCAAATCATCTCGCTATGAAGACCAACATACCATTTGCCTTCTTTACTGCCTGCTGTACCTGCACGCTTACTTTCAGCGACTGATGCACGAGAACACCAAGATCTCGTTGAGTATCCACCTCTCTCAATTTACACCCATTCAAGTAATATCTGTCTTCCTATTATTGCTACCAAAGTGGATAACCTCACATTTATCCACATTTTACTGCATCTGCCATGCAGATGCTCACAGCCTGTCCAAATCACGCTGAAGCATCTCTGCATCCTCCTCACAGCTCACCCTCCCACCCAACTTTGTATCATCTGCAAATTTGGAGATCATACATTCAGTTCCCTCTTCCAAATCATTAATATATAATGTGAACAGTTGGGGTCCTGGCATAGATCCCTGTGGAACCCCACCAGTCACTGACTGCCAATCAGAAAAGGACACATTTCTGCCAACTCCTTGCTTCCTATCTGCTAACCAGCTTTCTATTCATCTCAAGACATTACCTGCAATTCCATGTGCTTTAACTTTACATTGTATTCTGTTATGTGAGACCTTGTTGAAAGCCTTCTGAAAGTCTAAATAAACCACATGCACTGGTTCTTCTTGGTCAACTCTACTAGTTACACCTCAAAGAATTCCAATAGATTCATCAAGCATGATTTCCATTTAGTAAATCCATGCTGACTTTGTCTGATTATACCACTGCCTTCCAAATGCCGAGTTATGAAATCCTTGATAATGGACTTGAGCAATTTCCCCTGTACCGACATTAGGCTCACTGGTCTATAGTTCCCTGTTTTCTCTCTACCTCCCTTTTTGAATAGTGGGCTTACATTAGCTACCCTCCAATCTGTAGGAACTATTCCAGAGTCCAAAGAATTTTGGAAAATAACCATCAATGGATCTATTATTTCCAGGGCCACTTCCTTAAGTACTCTGGGATGAAGATTATCAGGACCTGGAGATTTATCCACCTCCAATCCCATCAATTTCCCAAAACCATTTCTCTACTAATGCTGATTTCCTTCAGCTCCTCATTAAAACTTGTTTCTCTCAGCACTTCTGGCACACTATTCATGTCTTCCTTTGTGAAGACTGAAGAAAAGTACAAATTTAATTCCTTAGCCATTTCTTTATTCCCCGTTATGAATTCCCCTGTTTCTGACTGTAAGGGGCCTACATTCGTTTTTGTCAATCTTTTTCTCTTTACATATCTATAGAAATTTTTACAGTCAGTTTTTATGTTCTCTACTAGCTTACTTTCATACTCTATTTTTCCCTTCTCAATCAATCCCTTGGTCCTACTTTGCTGAATTTTAAACTGCTCCCAATCCTCAGGCCTATTGCTTTTTCTTGCCAATTTGTAAGCTTCTTCCTTGAATCTGATACTATCTCTAATTTCCCTTGTAAGCCATGGTTTGGCCACAATTCCCTTACCACTCTTGCGCCAAACAGGAATAAACAACTTCTGGAGTTCACCCATTCGACCCATCGAGTCTGCACCGACCACAATCCCACCCTGGCCCTATCCCCATAACCCTACTTATTACCCTACTAACCCCCTGACACTTAGGAGCAATTTAGTACAGCCAATCAACCTAACCCGCACATCTTTGGACTGTGGGAGGAAACCGGAGCACCCGGAGGAAACCCACGCAGACACGGGGAGAATGTGCAAACTCCACACAGACAGTGACCCAAGCAGGAATTGAACCCGGGTCGCTGGCACTGTGAGGCAGCAGTGCTAACCACTGTGCCACCTTGCCGTACATCTGGGGTATTGTGTCCAGTTTTGGTCTCTTTATTTGAGGAAGGATGTGGTGGCATTGGAGGCAGTTCAGAGGAGGTTCACCAGATTGAGTCAAGGGATGTAAGGGTTGACGTATGAGTAGAGATTAAACAGTTTGGGCTTGTACTCGCTGGAGTTTAGAAGGATGAGAGGGGATCTGATCGAGGTGTATACAATACTAAAAGGGATTGGTAAAGTAAACATAGACCAAATGTTTCCTCTTGTGGGGCAATCTGGAACAAGAGGTCACAGGGTATAGGTTGAGAGGCGGTAGATTTAAAACTGAGATGAGGAGGAATTACTTCTCGCAGAGGGTGGTGAATTTGTGGAACTCGCTGCCCCATCGCGCGGTGGAGTCTGAATCATTGAATGGTTTCAAGAGGAAGATAGATATATTTCTAATAAATAAAGGGATAGGGGGATATGGGGAGGTGGATTTGACAGCAGGGAGAGATCAGCCATGATCTGATTGAATGGCGGAGCAGGCTCGAAGGGCTGAATTTGCCGACTTCTGCTCCTAATTCCTATGTCCCTATGTTTCTAAGAATCTCTCCACCACTGCCTTAAAAATATTAATTGACTCTGCCTCCACCTCCCTCTGGAGAAATGTTCGACTCATCAGAAAAATAATGTCTTTTCATCTCCATCTTAAATGGGGGACCCCTTATTTTTTAAACTGCCCTAGTTCCGGTCTCTCCCACAAGGAGAAACATCCTTTCAGCATCCACCCTGTCGCGTCCCCTCGGGATCTTATTGCCAAAATGTTACCGCCTCGCCCGTCCTCATAAGATCCCGCCCGAGGCCAACGGAGAATGCCGTTCTGCGAGACTCGCCCGCCTCGATTCCGGGGCTGGTGTGCCGGTAAAATTCCGGAGTATATGTTTCAATAAGATCACCTCCCATTTTTTGAAACTCCAATGGATACAGGCCCAACCTGTCCAACCTTCTCTCATAGGATAAGCCCCAGATATCAGTCAAGTGAACGTCCCCTGAACTGTTGCTGACGATGAATAAACTTAAACAAGCAACGACACAAAGGCATCATCAGAATCTTATCTCGGAGTCAAATATCACATCAAGGTTAAAGATTAAAAATAAATAATCTACCGAATTGCCGCTGATGCGTTTCTCACCACAGTTTAAAATAGGAGAATAATCCATCTGCACCCTATTACAGGTTCTGGCCAATGATACGGAAATGCACACAGCAGAAATTGTCTAATCTTCAAAGCAAACAATCCTCAAAATCCGATCACCCAATTTTTACCCTCAGCAAGTGATTCCAGCATTTCCAGAGAAACCATCGCAGCAGGATATCCACACTTGCACATATTTACACATAGATTTAAAGATTCAACTTAGCAAGATCTTCAAACATAATAAAGAAGGAAGAGAATCAGGGGAAGGTGTTGATACAAGAGAAACCGGGGGAGTTTTATGCTCATCAGTAAATTGGAGTTACGTTGTTTAATATTCGCCAAAAGTGCTTTAGAATCAGAGAATCCCTACAGTGCAGAAGGAGAACATTCGGCCCATCAAGCCTGCACCAGCCATAACCCCACCCTGGCCCTATCCCCATAAACCTATGCATTTATCCTGTTAATCCCCCTGACACTAAGGGCAATTTATCATGGGCCAATGCACCCTAACCAGCACGCCTTTTGGACTGGGAGGAAACCGGAGCACCCGGAGGAAACCCACGCAGACACGGGGAGAACATGCAGACTCCGCACAGACAGTGACCCAAGGCCAGAGTTGAACCCAGGTCCCTGGCGCTGTGAGGCGGCAGTGTTAACCATTGTGCCGCCATGCCACCCATAACCTGAGTCCATCAAATTTCTTTGTCCCTTTTTAATTTAACAGGTTTGGGTGTTTAGGCCAGCATTTCGTAGAAATCATAGAATCGCTACAGTGCATTCAGCCCATTGAGTCTGCACCAACAACAATCCCACTCCAGGCCTTATCCCCATATCCCCACACATTTACCTAGCTAAATCTCTCTAACCTACACATCCCGGGACACTAAGGGTCAATTTAGCATGGCCAATCAACCCAACCCGCACATCTTTGGACTGTGGGAGGAAACCGGAGCACCCGGAGGAAACCCATGCAGACACGGGGAGAATGTGCAAACTCCAAGCCGGGAATCGAACCCGGGTCCCTGGAGTTGTGAGGCAGCAGTGCTAACCACTGTGCCACCGTGCCGCCCACTTTGACCACTTTGTCCTTGAGAAGGTGGCAGTGAGCTGTTTTCATAGAATGCTGCAGTCCGTGTGGTGCAGGAGCACTCACAGTGCTGTTTGGGTGGGAGTTCTAAGATGTTGACCCAGCGACAGTGAAGGAACGGCAATATCATCCCTGGTCAGGATGGCGTGTGGCTTGCCGATGGTGGTGAACCCGTGCATCTGCTTCACTTGTCTATCCAGGCGGCAGACGTCGCAGGTTTGGAAGGTGCTGTCGAAGGAGGCTCGGTGAGTTGCTGCAATGGACAACTTGCAGGTGGTACACACTGCTGCCACTGTGGTGGAGGGAGAGGACATTTACGGTGGTGTGGATGGAGTGTCAATCGAACGGGCTGCTCTCTCCTGGATGACACTGAGCTTCTCGAGTGATTTTTGTTAAATGATGGAATTAATCATTTAAAATAACCCGAATGGGAAAACAGTTGTCAGGGCAATTTCCAACAGGTGTAATATCAGGTTTTGTCACCAGCACCGCGCCATTTCAGTGCGTTAGTATTGAAATCTGGAATTCTCCCTCTATGTCCCTTACAATCTCTGCTTTTGAGCATTGCTCCTTCAGTCAGAGAACCATAGCAACATACACCTGATACAATTTCTAACCTGACTAATAACTTTGCGAGATAGAGCGCTGCGGGACAGTTCTGTTTACTGTTATTATTAGCTGGCATTAGCCAATGACAGCTGCTGCATACAAATCACCCATCTGATCCCGGTGGTAGCTGGGAGCTCAAAGACGGTTCGGAGAAAGGATTTCTGTTCCTTTCCCTCAATAACAGATTTGTCACAGCCTGGTGCACGCTCCATAACCCACACCCAGCAAGGGGTGATTACTCTTCTGGCCACTTTGGCTGATCGGAGAGGAGAGCTCGAGGTGATGGCTCTGCCACAGAGATGGAGATATGTTTTCCTGATTGCGTTCCCTCCTGGCACGTTGTTCCAGCGCAGAATATCAAAGTGTGGGATCCTCATTCTCATCTTCGTGGCCTGTGGTAGCCACCATTTTTCAGCAGGCTGTACTGTGTAGAATCAGAAGGAGGCCATTCTGTCCATCATGCCAATGCTAGACCATGGAATTTGATTTGATTTGATTTATTATTGTCACATGTATTGGGATACGGTGAAAAGTATTGTTTCTTGCGCGCTAAATAGACAAAGAACCTTGTTCATAGAGTACATAGGGGAGAAGGAAAGGAGAGGGAACCATTGCAATTACAGGTAGATTATATGTGAATGGTCGGTATTGGATTTTGAGTTCATTTGATTTAATTTATTATTGTCACATGTATTAGTATACAGTAAAAAGTATTGTTTCTTGCGCGCTATACAAAGCATACCATTCATAGAGAGTGCAGAATGTAGTGTTACAGTCATAGCTTGGGTGTAGAGAAAGATCAACTTAATGCAAGGTAGGTTAATTCAAGTCTGACAGCAGCAGGGAAGAAGCTGTTCTTGAGTCGGTTGGTACGTGACCTCAGACTTTTGTATCTTTTTCCTGACGGAAGAAGGTGGAAGAGAGAATGTCCGGGGTGCGTGGGATCCTTAATTATGCTGGTTGCTTTGCCGAGGCAGCGGGAAGTGTAGACAGAGTTAATGGATAGGAGGCTGGTTTGCGTGATGGATTGGGCTACATTCACAACCTTTTGTAGTTCCTTGCGGTCTTGGGCAGAGCAGGAGCCCATACCAAGCTGTGATACATCCAGAAAGGATGCTTTCTATGATGCATCTGTAGACGTTGGTGAGAGTCGTAGCTGACATGCCAAATTTCCTTAGTCTCCTGAGAAAGAGTTGGATTCTTCTGGAATTCTCATATTCTTTTGCGTGCTATTAGTTACAGCCCAGAAGAAGTTAATAATTGTCCCTTTCATGTTGTGTCAAACACCGGCACATCTCTCCCAGCTGACATCTTGCATTGATTACCATCGATATCTGTCAGAGTGACTCAGCTGCAGGGAGACAGCCCTGAGTAAGAGCAGTCACATCATTTGTCAGCCTCTTGGGACTGCTCCTGACAGCACCATAAACAGACAGGGAATCGTGGGAGCAGCGACTCGGAAGGTTTATTCTGAATTAAATATTCGCATAGCACCAGCTCGCCCGGGCACAGTGGGTGAAATACGAACTTTCACTCAGCTGGTCGTCAGCAACCGTTTAACATTTGACTGATGTGCGGTTATCCGTACAGCTAGACTGATAGAGCCATAGAGGTCTGCAGCACAGAGAAAGGCCCTTCAGCCCATCGTGTCTGCGCCAGTCAAAGACAAACTACCTAACTACGCTAATCCCATTTTCCAGCACTTGGCCCATAGCCTTGGCATCACATCTAAATACTTCTTAAAGGTTATGAGGATCTCTGCCCCCACCATCTTTTCAGACAGTGAGTTCCTGATTCCCACCACCATCTGGGTAGAAAGGTTTCTCTTCACATACCCTCCAAACCTCCTGCCCCTTACCTTAAATCTATGCCCCGTGGTCATTGATTGCTCCACCAAGGGAAACTGTCTCTTCCTGTCTACTCTGTCTACGCCCCTCATAATTTTATTCATCTCAGTCATCTCCCCACTCTCCTCAACTCCAATGAAAACAACCCCAGTCTATCCAATCTCTCTTCATAACTAAGCCTCTCCGGCCAAGGCAACATCCTGGTAAATCTCCTCTGCATCCTTTCCAAGACCTCTTATAATGTGGATTCCAGAACTGCACATAATACTCTAGCTATGGCCTAATCAACATGTTATATAGTTCCAGCATAACCTCCCTGTTCTTAAACCCTACGCCTTGGCTATGTCTTCTTAACTATGGTGGCACAGTGGTTGGCACTGCTGCCTCACAGCGCCAGGGACCCGGGTTCGATTCCTGGCTTGGGTCACTATCGGTGCTGAGTCTGCACGTTCTCCCCGTGTCTGCGTGGGTTTCCTCCAGGCGCTCCGGTTTCTTCCCACAGTCCAAAAGACGTGCTGGTTAGGGTGCAGTGGCCGTGCTAAATTCTCCCTCAGTGTACCCGAACAGATGCCGGAGTGTGGCGACCAAGGGATTTTCACAGTAATTTCATTGCAGTGTTAATGTAAGCCTACTTGTGATACTAATAAATAAACTTTAAACTTTAAAACCTGTACTGTTATCTGAAGGGGCCGGTGTACATACACACCAAGGTCCCTCTGATTCCCGATGCTTCCCATGGTCCTGCCATTCATCACCCTTGTCTTGTTTGTCTTGCCCAACTGCATCACCTCACACCTTACCGGATTGAAGTAGAGGCTGACAGCTCCAAGGAACATGCTGATTCTTGTACCATTTGGGTCATGTTTACTCCAGGGTCATTTAAGGAATGCTAGGTGGACAGGAGAGAAACGGAACCAGACTTGTGTGAATTTATATAGTGCCTTTCATCATTCAGAACATCCCAAAGGGCTTTACCCAGCCAATGATGTATTTTTTGAAGCATAGTCACTGCCATAATGTAGGAAATGCGGCAGCTAATATGTACACAGCAGGATCCCATGAACTGCAATGTGGTAATGACCCATTTTTGTGACATTGACTGAGGGATGAATCTTGCCAAAACCTTTGGTCTCTCACTCATCAGGACAAACACAAGAGTGCCAAATTTCAAACTTCCACAACAATTTATATTACAGGAGAAAAGGTTGGTGAGTCGACTCTGATTGGCCAAGTTGTTACCATGGAGAAAGCAACAGGAAGCTATAGGCTGACCAAGTTGCAGAATAATTCAAAAAGGGTGCAAGGCTGGTGATATGCTGGTCAGCTACAGGAACAACCAATGTAAGATAACCAGTTGAGCCCGTAATGTGACTCATTTACATTGGCCAGAAGTCACATTTATTCACACACAGAGACCACTCTCCACAAACAAAAGAGATAAGTTCAAACCTTGCACCTTTTTTGAATTATCCTGGACCTTGGGGAGCCATGGTAAGTACAAATCCCACCACAACAGCTAAATTAATAAACCTTGAATTGAAAGCTAGTCTCAGTAATTGTGACCATGACAACTACCATGGATTGTTGTAAAAACCCATCTGGTCCACTAATGTGGCAGCATGGTGGCACAGTGGTTGGGGCAGCATGGTGGCACAGTGATTAGCACTGCTGCTTCACAGCCCCAGGGACCTGGGTTCAATTTCCGGCTTGGGTCACTGTCTGCGCGGAGTCTGCACATTCTCCCCGTGTCTGCATGGGTTTCCTCCGGGTGCCCCGGTTTCCTCCCACACTCCAAAGATGTGCAGGTTAGGTTGATTGGCCATGCTAAATTGCACCCTAGTGTCCCAGAATGTGTAGGTTAGAGGGATTAGCAGGGTAAATATGTGGGTTTTCGGGGATAGGGCCTGAGTGGGATTGTTGTCGGTGCAGACTCGATGGGCCGAATGACCTCCTTCTGCACTGTACTGTTGCTATGTTTCTATGTTTGATAGGGAAGGAAATCTGCCATCCTTACCTGGTCAGGCCTACATGTGACTCCAGATCCACAGCAATGTGGTTGACTCTTAACTGCCCTTTGAAATGTCCTAGCAGATCCAGGGGTCATTAGAAATGGGCAACAAATGCTGGCCTTGCCAGCAACCCCCGTATCCTGTGAAAGAATAAAAGGAAGTGGTCCTGGCCAGGTGTGGAAACTCGTGTCTCTAACTGGCCTCAATTGGGTTCATTACCAGGAATATTGGCAACCTGCCAGATGTGGATGGGAGGTTGTCCCACCTCCCAGACCCACCTCTGCATCAATGGAACCAGGGAATTGATACACTGATTGGCCAGGTGGTTAATTGCTCTCGTCTGCCTCCTGACCTCAGTGGGGGCTCAATATCCTGCCTCCTTTATCTACGCAAATAAAACACTTCCTGCCTGCTTGAAGCTCCTGTCAAATAACACAGATTTTGGGGGGATTAAACTTCAGCCTCCCGCTCACTCACCTGTTGTGGAACCAAACTAACTTTCGCTTCCGCTGCAGAATCACCCAAATCTTCATCCTTGGAATATATTTAACTAAATACACCTTCTCATTTCCACAACGAGGTTACAGAAACAGGCCATTCGGCCCAAATGCTTCATACTGGTGCTCATCCCCTCACACTAACCTCCTCACGCCCCTTTTCTTCTCACTCTGTCAACCCACCCATCCGTTCCTTTATCTCTCAACCAGTATTTATCCAGCTTCCTGTTCAATATTAATCTCACCCACTCCCTGTGGGAGCGAGTTCCACATTCTCACCTCTCTCTGGGTAAAGAGAGAGGGGCGGCACGGTGGTTGGGGCAGCACGGTGGCACAGTGGTTGGGGCAGCATGGTGGCACAGTGGTTGGGGCAGCATGGTGGCACAGTGGTTGGGGCAGCACGGTGGCACAGTGGTTGGGGCAGCACGGTGGCACAGTGGTTGGGGCAGCATGGTGGCACAGTGGTTGGGGCAGCACGGTGGCACAGTGGTTGGGGCAGCACGGTGGCACAGTGGTTGGGGCAACATGGTGGCACAGTGGTTGGGGCAGCACGGTGGCACAGTGGTTGGGGCAGCATGGTGGCACAGTGGTTAGCATTGCTGCCTCACAGCGCCAGGGACCTGGGTTCGATTCCCGGCTTGGGTCAGTGTCTGTGTGGAGTCTGCACGTTCTCCCCGTCTCTGCGTGGGTTTCCTCCGGGATCTCCAGTTTCCTCTCACAGTCCAAAGATGCGCGGGTTAGGTGGATTGGCTATGCTAATTTGTCCCTTAGTGTAAAGAGGACTAGCTAGGATAAATGCATGGGCTTATGGGGATAGGGCCTGGGTGGGATTGTGGTCGGTGCAGACTCGATGGGCTGAATGACCTCCTTCTGTATTCTTGGGATTCTAAAGAGGTTTCTCCTGAATTCCCTGTCAGATTATTCGTGACTATCTTATATTGCCAGCTCATTTCCACATCTACCTGAAAAGCCCTTTCGTAATCTTAAAATTCATAATCTTCAGCTTTTCCTGCGCATTATACATTGCTATATTCGTAATGATAAAGTTCTCATTAACTCTACCGCAATCACTGTGTGAAATGTTACAAGCCTTTCCTTTATTACAGCTGAATCTCACCTCAGGAGCAAAGGCGATGGACTTGGAAATACCACAGGGTGGCAGAAGATATGCACCGCACTGAACTTGTTATTCATCATCAATAATGGATATTGCTTTGCACAGTCTCTTACACAAAGGAATCACTGGACAATATTGTATTGGATTTAAATGGAAGGCTGGTGAAATCACTCAGTGTGGTGAAGGCACCCAGATAATAATGAATTACTGCAGGATAAGTAACATTCTCATTTAGATATTAGTTTAAGTATTGGTAGCACAGTGGTTAGCACTGCTGCTTCACAGCTCCAGGGTCCAGGGTTCGATTCCTGGCTCGGATCACTGTCTGTGTGGAGTTTGCACATTCTCCTCGTGTCTGCGTGGGTTTCCTCCGGGTGCTCCGGTTTCCTCCCACAGTCCAAAGATGTGCAGGTTAGGTTGATTGGCCAGGTTAAAAATTGTCCCTTAGAGTCCTCAGATGCGTGGGTTGGCGGGATTAGCGGGTAAATACGTGGGGGTAGGGCCTGGGTGGGATTGTGGTCGGTGCAGACTCGATGGGCCAAATGGCCTCCTTCTGCACTGTAGGGTTTCTATGATTTCTATGATATTAGCACTGATCTACAAATAGCCCTTGCAAGATTTTTCTCTCCATCCCAGATGCCTCCTTTTCCAGATCATAAACTTCACCAACTCAGCATCTTGTCGGAGGCTTGCAAACATTTGTTCCTTTGACTGTGATAGCATCTGTACGTTTTACTGTCCAACAACTCAAGAGGAAGCCATTCATTCAATCGTGTCTATCCCTATGCCAGTTTTTTGAAAAAGCTTCCCAGTTAGTCACAACCCGCTCTCCCCCTCCTCACTCTTTCCCATAGAATCATAGAATCCTACAATGCAGAAGGAGGCCATTCGGCCCATCAAGTCTGCACCAACCACAATCCCGCCCATACATTTACCCTAGCTAGTCCCCCGACACTAAGGGGCCATTTAGCATGGCCACTCCACCCATAAGCTGGCAGGATGGGTTTTAAAGTTTGAAGTTTATTTATTAGTGTCACAAGTAGACTTACATTAATACTGCAATGAAGTTACTGTGAAAATCCCCTAGTTGCCACGCTCCGGCACCTGTTTGGGTACACTGAGGGAGAATTTAGCATGGTCAATGCACCTAACCAGCACGTCTTTCGGACAGTGGGAGGAAACCGGAGCACCCGGAGGAAACCCACGCAGGCACGGGGAGAAAGTGCAAACTCCACATAGTGACCCAAGCCGGGAGTTGAACCCAGGTCTCTGGTGCTGTGAGGCAGCAGTGCTAACCACTGTGCCACCATGCTGCCCTCTCAGAGAAACGTAGAAACTAGAAGCAGGAGGAGGCCATTCAGCCCTTTCCGCCATTCATTCTAACCATGGCCAATCATCAAATTCAACATCCTGATTCCCCCCTTCCTCCCATATCCCTTGATCCCTTTAGCCCCATATTTGTGCTATCTTTTTGACAAGTATTACCAGCAATGTAACATCACTGAGCTAGTAATCCAGTGGCCACAGGCTAAACATCTGGGGACATGGAGTTCAAATCCCACCTGGCTGCTGGTAGAATTTAAATTTAATTAAAAGTGAGGAATATTAAAGCCAGATTCTGTAATGGTGACCATGAAACCTTCATCAATCGTTGTAAAGACCCTTCTGGTTCACTAATGTCCCTTTAGGGAAGGAAATCTGCTGCACTTGCCCGGTCTGGCCTACATGTGACTCCAGAGCCACAGCAAATGTTCATTTCAAAGGCAATTAGGGATGAGCAATATACGCTGACTTTGCCAGCGAGACACCCACATCCCATGGAAGATTAAGTTAAAAAAATCCAATTCCCTCTTGAAAGTTACGAATGACTCTGCTTCTACCGAGCTTCCAGGCAGTGCAGTCACTGGGGCAGCACGGTGGCGCAGTGGTTAGCACTGCTGCCTCACAGCGCCAGGGACCCGGATTCAATTCCTGGCTTGAAACATAGAAACATAGAAACCCTAAGGCACAGAAGGAGGCCATTCGGCCCATCGAGCCTGCACCGACCACAATCCCACCCAGGCCCTACCTCCATATCCCTACATATTTACCCACAAATCCCTCTAACCTACGCATCTCAGGACACTCAGGGCAATTTTAGCATGGCCAATCAACCTAACCCTCACATCTTTGGACTGTGGGAGGAAACCGGAGCACCCGGAGGAAACCCACGCAGACATGAGGAGAATGTGCAAACTCCACACAGACAGTGACCCAAGCCGGGAATCGAACCCAGGCCCCTGGAGCTGTGAAGCAGCAGTGCTAACCACTGCTTGGGTCACTATCTGTGTGGAGTTTGCACATTCACCTCTTGTCCACATGGGTTTCTTCCGGATGCTCCAGTTTCCTCCCATGGACTGAAAGATGTGCAGGTTGTGATTGGCCATGCTAAATTGATCCTAGTGTCAGGGGGATTGGCAGGGTGGGGTTACGGGAATAGGGCCAACGTGGGATTGTGGTCAGTGCAGACTCGGTGGGCCGAATGGTCTCCTGCACTGTAGTGATTCTATGATTACTAACTTGTTTGACTATAGTAGCTGTATTTCCTATGCAGGAGAAGGTTCTTACTTAAAAAAAGCACAACAAAACTCCCCTGAAGCATTTTTGTGCACAACATGTCAGTGCATAGATTATCTGCAAGTGTTTGCCAGCTTTCAAATTCTGCTGTCTGGAAATATGGTTCAAATCCATTAGTAACCTGGCCAATCTCCCACCTTGCAGCCTCTGGAACTGCCAGTTCTCCCAGAACTCTGCTGCTTGTGTCCAAACCCATCCTGACCTTTTTTTAAATTCATTCATGGGACATGGGTGTCGCTGGCTGGGCCAGCATTTATTGCCCATCTCTAGTTGCTCTTGAGAAGGTGGTGATGAGCCGCTTTCTTGAATCGCTGCAGTCCCCGTGCTGTGGGTTGATCCACAATGCCGTTAGGGAGGGAATTCCAGGATTTTGACCCAGCGACTGTGAAGGAACGGCGATATATTTCCAAGTCAGGATGGTGAGTGGCTTGGAGGGGAACCTCTAGATAGTGGTGTTCCCATGTATCTGCTGCCCTTGCCCTTCTAGATGGAAGTGGTCATGGGTTTGGAAGGTGCTGTCTCAGGATTTTTGATGCACCCTAACCTCATTAATCCATCAGCTCTGTGCTCTCTGAGCCACACTGGCTCCTAGTCTAGCAACAATTGTCTTGCTTTAGTGTTCAAATCTGTATTTCACCCCTTCCCCCCTCCATGGTCTCACCCCTCCCAGCAAACCTCCAGGAACTTTGCACTCTCTCAATTTGATCTCCTTGTGCATCCTTGATTCTAATTACACGAGCATTGGCGGCTGTTACTTCAGCTGTTCGGGGTTCAAAGCTCTTGAATTCCATAGAACCACAGAATCCCGACAGTGCGGAAGGAAGCCATTTTTCCCATGGAGTCTGCACTGACTCCAACAGAGCATCTTATCCTGGGCCACTACACCCATCCTCCTAACCCCACACATTTAGCACAGCCAATCTACCTGACCTACACATCTTTGGACACTAAAGGGCAATTTAGCATGGCCAATTCACCTAATCTACACATCTTGGGGCACTAAGGGACAATTTAGCATGGCCAATCCACCTAACCTACACATCTTGGGACACTAAGGGGCAATTTATCATGGCCAATCTACCTAACCTGCGCATCTTTGGGGTCTGAGAAGAAACCGGAGCACCTGGAGGAAACCCACATAGGCACGGGGGAATGTACAAACTTCATACAGTCACCCAAGGCTGGAATTGAACCCGGATCCCTGGCGTTGTGAGGCAGCAGTGCTAAACACTGCGCCACCCTTGTTAAATCTCTCTGCCTCTCGTACATCTCTCCCAGTCAGCTCCTGGAAATGTCAGTGGACATAGCCAATGGTGTTAAAAGAAACTCCCCTCTATGTTTTTGCAAGCTCATCTCCAGTTTACAGTCTGGATTAAAAATATTCAATGCCATCTCAACATTCAGAGTCAACAGCTAAAAGCTAAGTTCAAACCATTTGACTTCCCACCTCTATC
The DNA here is from genome assembly GCF_964213995.1 of Mustelus asterias. Lineage (NCBI taxonomy): Eukaryota > Metazoa > Chordata > Chondrichthyes > Carcharhiniformes > Triakidae > Mustelus > Mustelus asterias. The sequence goes on from NC_135806.1 coordinate 5,983,678, forward strand.
TCAGAGATACTGAATGTTGTAGCTGTGATCTCCTACCCTGTCTTCACTCCCTCATCGCAGTCTTTGAGAAACATTTAATAGCTTCCTCATCGTATCTGCTATAGAATAGAATCCCTACAGTATAGAAGGAGGTCATTCGGCCCATCAGGTCTGTACCAATCCCAATCCCAATCCCACCCAGGCCCTATTCCCGTAACCCTGCTAATCTCCCTGACACTAAGGGGCAATTTAGTATGGCCAATCAACCTAACCCACACATCTTTGGAGTGTAGGAGGAAATCGGAGCACCCAGAGGAAACCCACGCAGACACGGGGAGAATGTGCAAACTCCACACAGACAGTGACCCAAGCCAGGAATCGAACCTGGCTCCCTGGTACTGTGAAGCAGCAATGCTGACCACTGTGCCACCATGCCATGAGATTAACTTATCAGCCAAGAAGTATGAATGGAATGACCCGTGCCCCGTGCTCACTGATTTCAGTGGTGTTAGAAAGAATACAAAACTAACTGCAAACATCTTGCTGTTTGAGATTATATCCACTTGAAATAGTTGGGCATCAACCCAGAGTTTGACCTTTCCATAAATCTCCATAAATTTTAATATTAGTTCAGTTAGGAGCATAAATAGAGGAAGCAACTTGCATTTGATTAACATGATATTATCTTCTCGATGACAATGAACTATTTCAGATTTGTGGTTATGTGGGCAAACATGGAAGGTCTTGTTATTGTTTGTGGAAATTGAATGCAAACTGAGTGGATTACTAGGGTGGTTAAGATTTAACCATGTTGCTGGGGGACTGGAGTCACCAGGTAAGCAAAGCAGGTTTAATTCCATAGGGCATTAATGAACCAGTTGGGTCTAGATGAGGACTGGACTGTTTCACAGTCACTTTTTGCAACAACCAATTTTCATTTTCCAGTCCGTTTTCTTATTTCAGTCAATTCACATTTTCAAGTTCATAGAACAGAATCTCTACAGCACAGGAGAGGCCATCAGGTCCGCACCAACTCTCTGACAGAGCATCTTACACAGATCCTCTCCCTACACTATCCCTGCAACAGGGCGGCACGGTAGCACAGTGGTTAGCACTGCTGCTTCACAGCTCCAGGGTCCCGGGTTCGATTCCCGGCTCGGGTCACTGTCTGTGTGGAGTTTGCACATTCTCCTCGTGTCTGCGTGGGTTTCCTCCGGGTGCTCCGGTTTCCTCCCACAGTCCAAAGATGTGCGGGTTAGGTTGATTGGCCAGGTTTAAAAAATTGCCCCATAGAGTCCTGGGATGCGTAGGTTAGAGGGATTAGTGGGTAAAATATGTGGGGGTAGGGCCTGGGTGGGATTGTGGTCGGTGCAGTCTCGATGGGCCGAATGGCCTCCTTCTGCACTGTAGGGTTTCTATGATTCTATGAACCCCACATATTTCCCACAGTTAATCCATCCAACCGAAGGAACACTAAGGGGCAATTTATCATGGCCAATCCACCTAACCCACACATCTTTGGACTGTGGGAGGAAGCCGGAGCACCCGGAGGAAATCCACACAGACGCGGGGAAAACATGCAGACTCCACACAGATAGTGGCGTGACCCGAGCCAGGAATTGAACCTGGGTCCATGGCGCTGTGAGGCAGCAGTGCTAACCGCTGTGCCACCGTGCCTCCATGGGGATTTGAACTCAGATTTTTCATGCCAATAATCTGGCAGTGGATTCGATCTCATCAAACCTGTGTTCCGTCCCTTCTGTGCAAGAGCATCCAGGAGGTTTGAAAAGTAGGACCAACGCCAATATCTATTGGAATCAGCCATGATCTCATTGAATGGTGGAGCAGACGCGATTGGTCAAACGGTCTAACTTATGGTCTTATGGAATGTTCTAGCATTGCACAAGGCTAGTAATTTTCCCAAAAGATAGAACTGAAAAGCAAATCAAATTTCTATTGAATCTTGGTTAGATCACACTTGGGAGTTCCGTGAGCAAGTCTGGTTTCCATATCATAAAAAGTATATAAAGATACTGGTGCAAGGAACAAATACTGAAATGATACTGGAGCTGAGAGGTTAGATCCATCAGGAAAGACTGAACAGGCTGGATTGCTTTTCTCCAGAAGTGCACAGATGACCTGATAGAAGTCTTTGAGATTATGAAAGGGTTTGATGTGGCCGATATGCAGATGTTTCCACTTATTTAACCATCAGCAAGGTTATGGGCGGCACGGTGGCACAATGGTTAGCACTGCTGCCTCACAGGGCTGGAGACCTGGGTTCGATTCCCGGCTTGGGTCAGTGACTGTGCAGAGTCTGCACGTCCTTCCCATGTCTGTGTGGGTTTCCTCCGGGAGCTCCGGTTTCCTCCCACAGTCCAAAAGATGTGCTGATTAGGTGGATTGACCATGCTTAAATTGCCCCTTAGTGTCAGGGGGACTAGCTAGGGTAAATGCATGGGGTTACAGGGTTGGGATTGTGGTCGGTGCAGACCCGCTGAGCTGAATGGCCTCTTTCTGTACTGTAGGATTCTATGATTCTATTTGAGGGAGACCCAAATGCGGAGCCAAGAATATAAGAGTCACTTAATAAATCCAATCGGGTGGCACGGTAGCACAGTGGTTAGCACTACTGCTTCACAGCTCCAGGGTTCCGGGTTCGATTCCCGGCTCGGGTCACTGTCTGTGTGGAGTTTGCACATTCTTCTCGTGTCTGCGTGGGTTTCCTCCGGGTGCTCCGGTTTCCTCCCACAGTCCAAAGATGTGCGAGTTAGGTTGATTGGCCAGGTTAAAAATTGCCCCTTAGAGTCCTGGGATGTGTAGGTTAGAGGGATTAGCGGGTAAATATGTGGGGGTAGGGCCTGGGTGGGATTGTGGTCGGTGCAGACTCGATGGGCCGAATGGCCTCCTTCTGCATGTAGGGTTTCTATGATTTTCTATGATTTCTATGATTCAGGAGAAACATCTTTATCCAGAGGATGTGGAACTCGCTCCCACAGGGAGTGGTTGAGGTGAGCAGTATTGGTACATTTAAGGAGAAGCTGGGTAAACACATAAGGGAGAAAAGAATAGAAGGATATTTTCATCAGGGGAGATAAAGAAGGACGTGAGGATGCTGATGTGGAGCATGGCTGTTGGGCTGAATGGCCTGTTTCTGCGCTACAATACATCATACTTTATGATTTTTAGCTGCCCGGGAATACCCAGGGATTGTGAAACTGCTGCATAACAGAAACCTCTTTCACTCCCTTGCAAACCTGCATTTAAGTGCCAATAATGAGAGATTTATATCTATAATAGCTTTGGTGCACATTTCAGATGAGAAATCACTTTGCCTTCTAAGAAGCCGACAGTAACTTTCTAGTTAACCATCAGCAGGAACGTTATGAGGCTCATATTTCTATAAATTACTGTTCGCCCCAGCTGCATGCCTACTGGCATTATCAAGCCATGTGCCAATCTAACATTCAGCTATGCAAATATCTTTCTGCACAATGAATGATTAAAAAGAAAACCTTGCGTTTCAACAATGCTTTTCACAATGCCAGAACGTTCCAAAACGCCAGTGAAGTACTTTTTGAAAGGGGTGGCCAGTGTGGTAACATAAGAACCTTGGCTGCCAGTTTGCCAGCGCGGTACACTGCAACGAGTTAATGACCAGTTTTGTCTGTGAGTGATGTTAACCCAGGGCACCATGGAGAATGCCCTTGACTCTTCTCCGAAAGAGGGGCCGTGGGATCTTTCGAGCCTACCTGTGGGGATAAATGCTGGCCCTGGCGTAACATCTCATCCCAATGATAAAAACTGTTGGCAAACAGTGGCTGCATCGAAAAGGGAATTAGCTTCAGCAGCGAGAAGATTACCCAAGACACCTCTTCTTAATATTTTATTGTGTATTACAATGATTATTTTTCTGGAGAGCAAGGCTAATTTCACACAACAGGGGCAAATTAAGTTACGCACCTCACTGCTAACAATCTTTCTCAACGGAAAATTCTAACCACCCCTTCTCCCCCTCCCCCCGCCCCACCCCCCTTCATTATAAACTTCAATTTTAAATTCTAATTTCTTCTCAGTGCCAGGGTTGCGAAAGAAACCAATATATTCTTACCCACAGAGCCTCATTAGTACCATCCCATTTATCATTGTCATGGAAACATCCATGAATTTACTCCTAGGTTCCAGTTTAATGTGGACATTGATTTCGACAACAGTTCTGTAAATGACATTCAACTGGCAAGATCTTCCTGAGCGCTGTGAATTGAGAATGACATGTCCAATTGTGCTAAGATTCACATGCAAAGGAGGACTAGCCAAGCTACACAAAGAGATTATCATAAATTCAATTTTACTTCAGGCTGGACAAAGGAAAACTCTTTGTGAAATGGCAGGAGGAATCTAGAACTTTCTCCCCGAATAGTAGTTGAAACCAGCGGGTCAACTGAAAACCTATTAAAACTGAATCTGGTTTTTGTTAGGTAAGATTTAGAAGGTGGGTAATGGAGTTAAGATACACGCCAGCCCATGATATAATTGAATGCTAGAGTAGGCTTGAGGGGCTGAATGGCCTCCTCCTATTCTTGTGCCAATAGGTCTGAATCCAGTCATGTTCTCCTGGTAAGATTAACCTTTTCACTAATTTGCAGCAGGTGTGGGCAGGACAGGTGTCTGTGGAAAAGGTGTGTGATTGGCACAAGTGCATTGGCCCCTCGCCCTCGTGCTTGCTGGTCTACATTGTCTACGCATCCAGCAGCACCCTCTGCCTGCATGCCCCCCCCCCCCCTCCCTTTCTCTGCAATTTACTCCAGCCCTATGACCTTCAGCTCCTTCAATTCTGACTGCTTGCAAATCCCCGATTTCACACACTCCGCCATCAGCAGCCGTGCCTGCAATTCCCTAAAACTCTGGAATTCTCTCCCTACAACTCTCCACCTCTCTCTCTCCTCCTTTAAGATGCTCCTTAATAGCGAGGCACTTTGACCAAGCTGTTGGCCACCTGTCCCAATATCTCACAGAATCAAAGAATCCCCTACAGTGCAGAAGGAGGCCATTCAGCCCAACGTGTCCGCACTGACCACAATCCCACCCAGGCCCTATCCCCGTAACCCCACACATTTACCCTACTAATCCCTCTGTCCTACGCATCCCGGGACACTAAGGGGCAATTTAGCGCGGCCAATGCACCTAACCCGCACATCTTTGGACTATGGGAGGAAACCGGAGCACCCGGAGGAAACCCACGCAGACGCGGGGAGAATGTGCAAACTTCGCACAGACAATGACCCAAGCCAGGAATCGAACCCGGGTCCCTGGCGCTGTGAAGCAACAGTGCTAACTACTGTGCCACTGTGCCGCCCAAAATCTCCTTGTGACTCAATGTTCAGTTTTGTTGGATAATGTCCCATTGAAACAACTTGGTATCGTTTACTACAGTGAAGGTGCTGTACACATGCAGGTTGTTGTTATGTTTTATGTTGGTGTTCCAAAGTCACAATTAAGGAAACGGTGGGATGTATATCCATAAATCACTTAACAGTGTTTCAAAATCTTGAAACTTAAAATGACACCTCAAAATCAAATCGGTCAGAACAGCTTATACTCCAACTTAATTATTTTTAAAATTCATTCACGTGGATGTCATTGGCAAGGCCAGCTCACTGCTAATTGTCTTAAACTGAATGGTTTGCTAGGCCATTTCAAACACATCGCTTTGGGTCTGGAGTTGCATGCAAGTTTTTGTTTAAAGTTTATTTATTAGTGTCACAAGTAGACTTACATTAACATTGCAATGCAATTACTGTGAAAATCCCCCAGTCACCACACTCCGGCATCTGTTCGGGGACACTGAGGGTGAATTTAGCATGGCCAATGCACCTAACCAGCACATCTTTCAGGCTGTGGGAGGAAACCGGAGCACCCGGAGGAAACCCATGCAGACAGGTGGAGAACGTGCAGATTCCACACAGGCAGTGACCCAAGTCAGGAATCGAACCCTAGTCCCTAGCGCTGTGAGGCAGCAGTAGGCCAGACCAGATAAGGATGGCAGATTTCCTTCCCTAAAGGACATTAGTGAACCAGATGGGTTTTTCCCGACAATCGACAATGGTTTCCTGATCATCGGTGGATTCTTAATTCCAAATTGTTATTCAATTCAAATTTCACCATCTGCTGTGGTGGGATTTGAACCCGGGTTCCCAGAACATTGTCCTGGGTCACTGGATTACAAGTCCTGTGACAATACCACTAAACCACTGCCTCCCCCAACTTGACGATGGTTTAAAGATAAAGCACAAATTACAGAACTTCACTTTGTTTAATTAACTGTAGTCTCGATGACATTTCATATATTTGTGACCGACCTTCCTAATTACAGAGCTGAATAAGAACATGGCCGGTTGGTCCAAATATTTAATTTTAGAGCTAATTAACCCAGTCAGTGCTGGTCGGAAATATGTTTTCGTTCATTGTATTACAAACACTTACCAAAAGGTGCATTTATATAGCACATTTCCCTCCCTTCAGGATATCCGTGGAAAAGGTATGTGTTTGACACGGTCATGGTCATAGGCTGGAATTGTACCATCCTGCCCGCCAGGGGCGAGGAGTGGACCCTGGAACGATCTGTTGATTGGTGGCAAGGTGGCACAGTGGTTAACACTGCTGCCTCACAGCGCCAGGGATCCGGGTTCGATTCCCGGCTTGGGTCACTGTTTGTGTGGAGTTTGCACCTTCTCCCCGTGTCTGTGTGGGTTTCCTCCGGGTGTTCCGGTTTTCTCTCACTGTCCAAAGGTGTGCGGGTTAGGTTAATTGGCCATGCTAAATTGCCTCTTAGTGTTAGGTGGGTCATGGGCATCGCTGGCTGGCCAACATTTATTGCCTATATCTAGTTGCCCGAGGGCAGTTGAGAGTCAACCACATTGCTGTGGCTCTGGAGTCACATATAGGTCAGACCAGGTAAGGACGACAGATTTCCTTCCCTAAAGAACATTAGTGATGGGTTTTTCCAGCATTTGACAATGGTTTCATGGTCATCAGTAGATTCTTAATTCCAGATATTTTTTATTGAATTCAAATTCCACCATCTGCCGTGGCGGGATTCAAACCCGGGTCCCCGGAACATCAGCTGATTTTCTGGATTAATAAGAATGGCGATAATACCACTGGGCCATTGCCTCCCCAGATGCAGACTCAATAGGCCAAATATCCTCTTCTGCACTATAGGGATTCTATGAAATTCTAGAATCAATTCTATGATTGTTTTATAAATTCTAAGCTATTTCCACTGGTTGGAGATTCTAGAACGAGGGGACATAGTCTAAAAATTAGGGCCAGACCATTCAGGAGAGATGTTAGGAAGCATTTCTACACACAAAGGGCTGGGAGAGGTTTGGAACTCTCTTCCACAAACAGCAGTTGATGCTAGATCAGTTGCAATCTTTAAATCGGAGATAGATCATTTTTTGTTATTAGGGTATCAAGGGATATGGGCCAAAGGCAGGTATATAGAGTTGGGCCGTGGATCAGCCATGATCTCATTGAATGATGGAAGGGGCTCGAGGGGCTGAGTGGCCTCCTCCTGTTCCCTTACACCCCCACCCCCCACAGGCACCTGACTCCTGTCGATAGACAAAAATTAATCAAATAAATGCTGGCAGAGCACAGATGGAATCACAAGGGCAGATGATCTTCAGTTCTGAGAGGAAACTGTGTATTTGGTGCTTTGGCTGTCGAGTGTTTGCCCATCGCATTATTCATCTCGAGATACAAGAAACCAAAGCAATATGAAGAAAAGTTTATTTACGCAGCGGGTGGTTAGGATCTGGAGTGCACTACCTGAGAAGATAGTGGAGCCAGGTTCAATCGTCCTTTCGAAAGCAATTAGGGTACGAAAAAAACATTGGAAGGCTTGGGGAAAGGGCAATGGGATGGATGGCACGATGGCACAGTGGTTAGCACTGCTGCCTCACAGCTCTAGGGACCTGGGTTCGATTTCTGGCTTGGGTCACTGTCTGTGTGGAGTTTGCGCGTTCTCCCTGTGTCTGTGTGAGTTTCCTCCGGGTGCTCCGGTTTCCTCTCACAGTCCAAAGATGTGCGGGTTAGATACATTGGCCACGCTAAATTGCCCCTTGGTGTCCTGGGACGCATCGGTTAGAGGGATTAGGAGGGCAAATATGTGGGTTTACGGGGTTAGGGCCTGAGTGGGATTGTTGTCGGTGCAGACTCGATGGGCCGAATGGCCACCTTCTGCATTGTAGGGATTCTGTGATGGGACTAGTTAAATTGCTCTTTCAGATAGTCGGTTTGGGCTCAATGGGCTGAATGGCCTCTGTCTGTGATGGGGCCATTCCGGCCGAAACTACCGCCTCGCCCGCCACGATCCCAGAACGGAAATCTCCATTGGCCTCGGGCAGGATTTTGCAATCTCGCCTGAGCAAGGCCATAAAACCCCGCCCTCCAACTCAGACTGAACACAATCATTCAAGTTTAAAGTTTATTTATTGGTGTCACAAGTAGGTTTACAATAACATTGCGATGAAGTTACTGTGAAAATCCCCAAGTCGCCACACTCAGGCGGGTACACTGAGGGAGAATTTAGCATGGCCAATGCACCCTAACCAGCACGTCTTTCAGACTGTGGGAGGAAACCGGAGCACCCGGAGGAAACCCACGCAGACACGAGGAGAATGTGCAGACTCCACACAGTCAGTGACCCAAGCCGGGAATTGAACCCGGGTCCCTGGTGCTGTGAGGCAGCAGTGCTAACCAGCATGCCACCCATTATTAAGCATTCTTGCAGCATGGAAAAAAATGCCATTAGCCAGACCATTTAAACTCCATGAATCGGCAGATGTCCCGGGCAGTGTCATTGTGCCCATTACTAAATATAAAACAATGAACCATAAATGTAAGATAATCATGGATCGCTAAAAATAGTGACACAGCTTTAGTAGGACAGTAAAAATAAACATTTTTATGTCTGGAGGGGTAGGATTGAAAAATGGAGAGGTCACATTGAATGAAAAGCAGAATGCTGCTGGAAATGAGAAATAAAAACAGAAAATGCTGGGGAAGAAATACCCGGCAGGTCAGATAGCATCTCCGTACCAAGAGAAACAGAGTTAATGGCCAGAATTCGCCAGCCCACTGCTGCGGCCAGCGAGAATGGAGAATGCCAAATCTCCGTTCACTGCAGCGGGACTGGAGAATCCCAGCCAGGGGGTGGGGAGCAGGGTGAGGTCGGAGAATTCCGGCCCTATGTTTCAGGTCTGTGAATTCAGGTCTGAACTCACATTAAACTTGTTTTGAATCTTGGTGCGACCGCACTTGGAGCACTGTACGCTGAACAGCGAATGGAAGTCAGTGGAGGAGAGAATGAGATCAGGGATCCTGAAGAGGGCAGAGTTAGACAAGACCATAAGACCATAAGACCATAAGACATAGGAGCGGAAGTAAGGCCATTCGGCCCATCGAGTCCACTCCACCATTCAATCATGGTTGATTTCAACTCCATTTACCCGCTCTCTCCCCATAGCCCTTAATTCCTCGAGAAATCAAGAATTTATCAATTTCTGTCTTGAAGACGCTCAACGTCTCGGCCTCCACAGCCCTCTGTGGCAATGAATTCCACAGACCCACCACTCTCTGGCTGAAGAAATTTCTCCTCATCTCTGTTCTAAAGTGACTCCCTTTTATTCTAAGGCTGTGCCCCCGCGTCCTAGTCTCCCCTGTTAATGGAAACAACTTCCCTACGTCCATCCTATCTAAGCCGTTCATTATCTTGTAAGTTTCTATCAGATCTCCCCTCAACCTCCTAAACTCCAATGAATATAATCCCACGATCCTCAGACGTTCATCGTATGTCAGGCCTACCATTCCTGGGATCATCCGTGTGAATCTCCGCTGGACCCGCTCCAGTGCCAGTATGTCCTTCCTGAGGTGTGGGGCCCAAAATTGCTCACAGTACTCCAAATGGGGCCTAACCAGTGCTTTATAAAGCCTCAGAAGTACATCCCTGCTTTTGTATTCCAAGCCTCTTGAGATAAATGACAACATTACATTTGCTTTCTTAATTACGGACTCAACCTGCAAGTTTACCTTTAGAGAATCCTGGACTAGGACTCCCAAGTCCCTTTGCACTTTAGCATTATGAATTTTGTCACCGTTTAGAAAATAGTCCATGCCTCTATTCTTTTTTCCAAAGTGTACGACCTCGCACTTGCCCACGTTGAATTTCATCAGCCACTTCTTGGACCACTCTCCTAAACTGTCTAAATCTTTCTGCAGCCTCCCCACCTCCTCAATACTACCTGCCCCTCCACCTATCTTTGTATCATCGGCAAACTTGGCCAGAATGCTCCCAGTCCCGTCATCTAGATCGTTAATATATAAAGAGAACAGCTGTGGCCCCAACACTGAACCCTGCGGGACACCACTTGTCACCGGTTGCCATTCTGAGAAAGAACCTTTTATCCCAACTCTCTGCCTTCTGTCTGACAGCCAATCGTCAATCCATGTTAGTACCTTGCCTCGAATACCATGGGCCCTTATTTTACTCAGCAGTCTCCCGTGAGGCACCTTGTCAAAGGCCTTTTGGAAGTCAAGATAGATAACATCCATTGGCTCTCCTTGGTCTAACCTATTTGTTATCTCTTCAAAGAACTCTAACAGGTTTGTCAGGCACGACCTCCCCTTACTAAATCCATGCTGACTTGTCTTAATCCGACCCTGCACTTCCAAGAATTTAGAAATCTCATCCTTAACGATGGATTCTAGAATTTTGCCAACAACTGAGGTTAGGCTAATTGGCCTATAATTTTCCATCTTTTTTCTTGTTCCCTTCTTGAACAGTGGGGTTACAACAGCGATTTTCCAATCCTCTGGGACTTTCCCTGACTCCAGTGACTTTTGAAAGATCATAACTAACGCCTCCACTATTTCTTCAGCTATCTCCTTTAGAACTCTAGGATGTAGCCCATCTGGGCCCGGAGATTTATCAATTTTCAGACCTTTTAGTTTCTCTAGCACTTTCTCCTTTGTGATGGCAACCATATTCAACTCTGCCCCCTGACTTTCCTGAATTGTTGGGATATTACTCATGTCTTCTACTGTGAAGACTGACGCAAAGTACTTATTAAGTTCCTCAGCTATTTCCTTGTCTCCCATCACTAGATTACCAGCGTCATTTTGGAGCGGCCCAATGTCTACTTTTGCCTCCCGTTTGTTTTTAATGTATTTAAAGAAACTTTTACTATCATTCCTAATGTTACTGGCTAGCCTACCTTCATATTTGATCCTCTCCTTCCTTATTTCTCTCTTTGTTATCCTCTGTTTGTTTTTATAGCCTTCCCAATCTTCTGACTTCCCACTACTCTTTGCCACATTATAGGCTCTCTCTTTTGCCTTGATGCATTCCCTGACTTCCTTTGTCAGCCATGGCTGCCTAATCCCCCCTCTGATAACCTTTCTTTTGTTTGGGATGAACCTCTGCACTGTGTCCTCAATTACTCCCAGAAACTCCTGCCATTGCTGTTCTACTGTCTTTCCCACTAGGCTCTGCTTCCAGTCGATTTTTGTCAGTTCCTCCCTCATGCGCCTGTAATTACCTTTATTTAACTGTAGAACCTTCACATCTGATTCTGCCTTCCTTCTTTCAAATTGCAGACTGAATTCTACCATATTATGATCACTGCTTCCTAAGTGTTCCCTTACTTTAAGATCTTTTATCACGTCTGGCTCATTACATAACACTAAGTCCAGAATAGCCTGTTCCCTCGTGGGCTCCATCACAAGCTGTTCCAAAAAGCCATCCTGTAAACATTCAATGAATTCCCTTTCTTTGGGTCCACTGGCAACATTATTTACCCAGTCCACCTGCATATTGAAATCCCCCATGATCACTGTGACCTTGCCTTTCTGACATGCCCTTTCTATTTCGTGGTGCATTTTGTGCCCCTGGTCCTGACCACTGTCAGGAGGCCTGTACATAACAAGGGCTGATATCTTGGAGGGTTGTGGGGCTGGAGGAGATTAAGGAGATGGCTTGCCAGGGTGTTAATCAGCTTGAGTCAGACATCCTATCTCAGAGAGCAATTGTCGCTGGAACAGGGCACCCAGGTAAGTTGGGGGAGGGGGATGGGGGGGGGGGATGGTTTTACCATAACCTCCTCCCCCCAATAGAAACAGAATCAGCCCACAGCAACAACCACTTGCATTTATATGGCACCCTTAACACAGTAAAACATCCCAAAGTGCTTTCACTGGAGTGATTATCAAACTAAGTTTGATACGTCAGGAAATATTAGGACAGATGACCAAATGCTTGGTGTGGTAACGGGGCTCTTTTAATGGACGATCCTTGGTGGGTCACGTGACCGGGCCAGAACCAATGGAGCGTGAGCACGGTCGCCTGGGCCTATCAGGAGCGAGGACTCACTTCCCAGGGCTCGAGGGTGTAGTTGGAGTCAGGGTGTTGTTAGGAGTAGGTCTGTATAAAAGTTCAAAAAAAGTGGAAAAGTGTGAGGTTATGCAGTTTGGAAGGAGGAATGGAGGCATAGACTATTTTCTAAATGGGAAAATGCTTAGGAAATCAGAAACACAAAGGGACTTGAGAGTCATTGTTCAAGATTTGCTTAAGGGTAACGTGCAGGTTCAGTCGGCAGTTAGGAAGGCAAATGCAACATTAGCATTCATGTCGAGAGGGCTAGAATACAAGAGCAGGGATGTACTTCTGAGGCTCTGGTCAGACCCCATTCGGGGTACTGTGAGCAGTTTTGGGCCCCATATCTAAGGAAGGATGTAATTGGCCTTGGAAAGGGTCCAGAGGAGGTTCACAAGAATGATCCATGGAATGAAGAGCTTGTCGTATGAGGAATGGTTGAGGACTCTGGGTCTGTACTCGTTGGAGTTTAGAAGGATGAGTGGAGATCTTATTGAAACTTACAGGATACTGTGAGGCCTGGATAGAATGGACGCGGAGAGGATGTTTCCACTAGTAGGAAAAACTAGAACCAGAGGGCACAACCTCAGGCTAAAGGGACGATCCTTTAAAACAGAGATGAAGAGGAATTTCTTCAGCCAGAGTGGTGAATCTGTGGAACTCTTTGCCGCAGAAGGCTGTGGAGGCCAGATCACTGACTGTCTTTAAGACAGAGATAGATAGGTTCTTGATTAATAAGGGGGTTAGGGGTTGTGGGGAAAAGGCAGGAGAATGGGGATGAGAAAAATATCAGCCATGATTGAATGGCGGAGCAGACTCGATGGGCCGAGTGGCCTAATTCTGCTCCTATGTCCTATGGTCTTACGGTATAGTTTCGCTGATAAACCTTTTGTTGCACGAAGTTCTTCTCAATCAATAAATCCTTTAGTTTGTTACTTGCCGCATCGAGTTATTACACATAGTCAGTGAGGTAGGTTTGAAGGGGCTTGAAGAGAGGAGAGAGTGGCTTAGCGAGAGATTTCCTGAGGTGAGGACCACAGGAGCTGAAGATGGCTGCCAGTGGTGGGATGATTAAACTACGGGATGTGCACAATCCTGTATTTTAGACACATACCCACTTCATGGCAGCATCAAATGAGATTTTATTTACAGGTAAGGTTATCCATCTGCAGCACCACTTCACTCCGACAGTTTTGTAGACACTGGGGAGAAATAGGAAAATTGAATGACATGCTTCACCTGGTGTCTGAACAGTTCATTATATCAGCAAACTCATACACCTGCCAAACCTCCATGCTGCCTGCCGCTTCAATCAAAGGGTTAAAGAAGAGAAACATCTCCTCACATTTTACTCAGCAAATAGTGTCAGTGCGCACGGAATCATTCAATCATTGCTGCATATCAGGAGGCCATTCAGCCCACTTGGGCTGGTTCTTTGAAAGAGCCCCCCCTGCCCCTGCTCTTCCCTCACCCCCTCCAGATCTTCCAAACATTCAAAGAGAACTAAACATTGTAGGGGACAGAGTTCAAAGTCGGAAATGGTTGACTCAATATTGAGTCCAGAAGAATCAGCAATAAACCCTAGTCCTCCTATTTTGGTTCCTTCTCTTTACACCAGTTGTTTTTTTTTCTTAATTTTGCTTTCAGTCAGCAATGCACCTGCTCCAGATACATTTTTGTTTCTTCATTTGTGGGCGTGTGTGCATGTGTGCGCACGTGCCTGTGTGTGTGTGTATATACGTGTGTACGTGTGCTTGCATGTGTGCACATGTGTGCATTTGCATGTGTGTATGGATAGATTTGTATGTGTGTGTGCATGTATGTGTATATTTGCGTGTGTGTGTACACCGTACATAGAGGTTTAGAGGTTTACAGCATGGAAACAGGCCCTTCGGCCCAACTTGTCCATGCTGCCCATTTTTTTTAAACCCCTAAGCAAGTCCTTTTTGCCCGCATTTGGCCCAAATTCCTTTATACCCATCTAACTTTCTAAATGCTTTTTAAAAGACAAAATTATAGAGTCATAGAGTCAGAGTCACAAAATTATAGAGTCATACACACATGTATGTGTGCACGCATGTTTTTGAATCCTGCCACCTAGTAATTTGGAGCCTAATCTTCTAGGAACCCCAAGACTTTAAGGGCTTCTTAAACCCAACTCTCAATCAAATATTCTGTGGCTCCTCATTATGTCTCCAATTGCCTTTGAGTCTGTCTTATCTCTTTACCTCTGTGTGGAACCAGTGGAATATTTTCCTAACACTAACAACACAATCTCAATCCAATTTATCAAATGCAAATCATTTTCCTCCAACACCTCAAATTAAAACTGTTTGAAACCTAGCTGATATGTTTGTCCAGGTGATAATATTTTCATCATTTATTCTGCTTATTAAATACATGGAAACGCATGAAGAAACCAAGGCCTGAATTTCTGCTCCCGAGTCAGGGGCGTAGAGTCAGAGAAACACCCAGCTGTACAAACCTAACTTGGGAAAGAGTGTCCCAGGGGATCCAATTTTCATTCTGGGGGCAGGGGGGGAGGGGGGGGGGGGGGTGGCGGGGGAGGTGGTCGCAGAGCTCGGAGGTTAGGGTTCGGGTTAGGGGAGTCAAAAAGTCTGTCTGGTGTGGGGGCGAGCTGTGCAAAAGGCCGGGCTCAGTCCCTGATGTTTAAAAATCACAAAAAACACCCCTCCAGCCCTTAGCCCTCATCCCCACACGCTTTCCATGCCCTACCCATGTCACTATTTGTCCCTACCCACCTCCCATGGCCCATCATGCCCTGCATGCCAAATTATGCTCCTCTACCAATCCCCATGGTCCTTCATAGCCCCTATGCCAACCTAGTGGCAATCCATGCCTCCCACCCACCAATTTGTGCCTTTACACCTCTATGCCAACTCACCCAGTATCGACCATGGGTAGATCTTAGGACCCAAGTTGAAATGAAATTAAGCTAAGTTCTTAGTGTCTATTTCAAACTTTATTTTTATTTTTAAAAAGCCCTCTCATGCTTAAAATCCTATTTGCTATATTTATATTCCTTTAACCGTATAATTACTTATAAAAACAAACATTTCTTTTAAGTTCTTAATCCCATATTCAAACCAAGCATTTATTTTCATAGCTCCACATCAAAGACTTTATATGAATTGGCGCTATCAATCAAACTGTGAACTGACAGGCATCCTACTGTGATAATGATACGATGTAAAATCAGTCAGACAGCACAAATCCTAAAATGATATGCCTCAGGCATAATATCCTCAGACAGAGTGAAATAGCAAGCTCTGATCTTTTAAAAAAAAAACGCCAATATGTTTTTAAAAAAACATTTAAAGGCCAGAAATGTTAACCCTACAGTCATGTGACTGAAACTAACTTTCAGAGATTGCAGTTTAAAATATCCTGAACAATGCAATTCCAGCCACGAGACATCTAAAGCAGTAGAACGCTCCGAGCTGCAAGTCTTCTATGGCAGCCAATGTACTGTATTGGTTCCAGCTTCTAGGTCCACCTGAGGATTCTCATGAATTTGCAAAGCCTCTTGTAGATGAATAGACAGGAGGTTGGTCCTTAGGTGGACTTGCCGCCTACAACAAGTACAGTACTTTTCTTGCATTAGATCTCAACGGAGAAGGCATCAGGACCTGTGTCGATGTGGAAACTTGGTTATATACTCAATCTCTATAAGTACGGCTTTAACTTCATACCAATCCAATCTTTGAATATGTGACAGTGTGAGTGAGACATTGGCTGGATTCTTCGAGCTCACTCGCAGCTGGGATTCTCCAGTCCCGCTGCAGTGAACGGAGGTTTGGCTGAGCGCCAAATGCTCCATCCTTGCTGGCGGCAGGAGCGGGGCATGAACGGCCAGAGAATTCTAGCCATTGTGTTTGAAGCATTGGGGGACAAGTGTGTGATAATAAATAAACTTCACTGCGGCACAGTGGTTAGCACTGCTGCCTCACAACTCCAGGGACCCAGGTTCAATTCCCGGCTTGGGTCCCTGTCTGTGCGGAGTTTGCACATTCTCCCCGTGTCTGCGTGGGTTTGCTCCAGGTGCTCTGGTTTCCTCTCACAGTCCAAGGATGTGCGGGTTAGGTTGATTGACCATGCTAAATTGTCCCTTAGCATTCCTGGATGCATAGGTTAGAGGGATTAGCGGGGACAGATTTGTGGGGTTGCGGGTTTAGGGGCTGGGTGGGATTGGTGTCAGTGTAGATGCGATGGGCTGAATGGCCTCCTTCTGCATTGTAGGGTTTCTATGTTTCTATGTAAAAGAAAATCACCAAAAAGCCAGCTGCTGGAATTCATTCTAAAATAAGAAAAAAACATTTTGAGGATAAGGAAATACAGACATTTTAGAAACAAGCCCCCTGATTACAGACTGGGAGCGATTGTTGGAATTCTGTCTCTAACACCCTCATCCAAAAGTGTACATTGAAGTGTCAGATTGCTTGGATCCACTACAGTTTGCTTATCACCGCAACAGGTCCACAGCATCTTCCTGGTCCCACACTCAACCCTGGAACACCTGGATAACAAGGACACTTACGTCAGTCTCCTATTTATTGACTACAGCTCAGCCTTCAACACCATTATTCCCACAAAACTCATCTCCAAACTCCGTGGCCTGGGCCACGGCACCTCCCTCTGCAACTGGATCCTAGACTTCCTACAGACCACAATCAGTAAGGATAGGCAACAACTCCTCCTCTCTGATTATCCTCAACACCGATGCCTCACAAGGCTGTGTCATCAGCCCCTTACTATACTCCTTATACATCTATGACTGTATGGCCAAATTGCCCTCCAACACGATTTCAAGTTTGCTGATGACATCACTGTAGTGGGTCAGATCTCAAACAATGACGAGACAGAGTACAGGAATGAGACAGAGAATCTGGTGAACTGATGCGGCAACAATCATCTCTCCCTCAATGTCGGCAAAACGAAGGAGATAGTCATCGGCTTCAGGAAGCGTAGTAGAGGACACGTCTGAGGTTACATACCAACCGGCTCAAGAACAGCTTCTTCCCTGCTGCCAATAGACTTTTGAACAGACGTACCTCATATTAATTTGATCTTTCTCTACACCCTAGCTATGCCTGTAACACCACAATCTGCACCCTCTCCTTTCCTTCTCTATGAACGGTATGCTTTGTCTGTATAGCGCGCAAGAAACAATACTTTTCACTGTATGCCAATACATGTGACAATAATAAATCAAATCAAAATCAAATCAAATCAAGAAAGCATTCTTTCTGGTTGTATCACAGCTTGGTATGGCTCCTGCTCTGCCCAAGACCACAAGGAACTACAAAGGGTTGTGAGCGAAGCCCAGTCCATCACGCAAACCAGCCTCCCATCCATTGACTCTGCCTATACTCCCCACTGCCTCGGCAAAGCAGCCAGCATAATCAAGGACCCCATGCACCCCGGACATACTATCTTCCACCTTCTTCCTTTGGGAAAAAGATACAAAAGACTGAGGTCACATACCAACCGACTCAATAACAGCTTCTTCCCTGCTGCCATTAGACTTTTGAATGGACTTAGCTCATATTAAGTTGATCTTTCTCTACACCCTAGCTATGACTGTAACACTATATTCTGCACTCTCTCCTTTCCTTCTCTATGAACGGTATGTTTTGTCTGTATAGCGCACAAGAAACAATACTTTTCACTGTATAGAATCATAGAAACAGTGCAGAAAGAGGCCATTTGGCCCATCAAGTCTGCACCGACCACAATCCCACCCAGGCCCTACCCCCATATCCCTACACATTTACCCACTAATCCCTCCAACCTATGCATCTAAGGACACTAAGGGGCAATTTTTAGCATGGCCAATCAACCTAACCCACACATCTTTGGACTGTGGGAGGAAACCGGAGCACCCGGAGAAAACCCACGCAGACACGAGGAGAATGTGCAAACTCCACACAGACAGTGACCCAAGCCGGGAATCGAACCCAGGTACCTGGAGCTGTGAAGCAGCAGTGCTAACCACTGTGCTACCGTGCCGCCTACATGTGACAAAATCAAATCTAAGGTCAGTCTGGATTACGTGCTCAAATGGGACTCTGTTCCTAAACCTTCCAATTCAGGGTCAAGAGTGCTACTGACTCAGGCTGGGGAAGAATAAACAGACTTTGGGAACACATCAGAGTTTAATTTGAAATTAAATAAAGTGGAATCTTTCCAAATCTGACCACAGCAATAAAGAGATGGTCAGCCTGCCTCCCAGGCCGTGCCACACAAGTGTCAAACTGCGCCCGTCTCCAACAAGAGAGAATCTAACCATCTCACTGAGACATTTAACACCGCAAATCCCAAACATGAACATCCTGAACATTTCCAGTGGCAGAAACCTAACTAAATCAGCCACATATTGTTGCTACAGGAGCAGGTCAGAGGCTGGGAATACTGCGGCGAGTAACTCACCTCCTGACACCCCAAAGCCTATCCACTATCTACAAGACACAAGTTAGGAGTGTGATGGAATATTTGCCACTTGCTTGGATGAGCACAGCTCCAACATCACTCAGAAAACTTGAAGCCATCCAGGACAAAGCATGATTGGCACCCCATACACCACCTTAAACATTCACTCCCTCCACCACCGACGCACAGAGACAGCAGTGTGTACCATCGACATGATGCACTGCAGCAACTCACCAAGGTCCTTCAACAGCACTTTCCAAATCCACGACCTCTACCACCTAGTAGGACAAGGGCAGCAGATACATGGGAACATCAACATCTGGAAGTTCCCCTCCACGTCACACAGCATCCTGGCTTGGAAATATGTCACTGTTCCTTCACTGTGGCTGGGTCAAAATCCTGGAACTACCTCTCTAACAGCACTGTGGGGTAATGCTCTGGGGAGCAGGGTTCAAATCCAGTGATGACCATGAAACCATTGTTGATTGTCGTAAAACCCACCTGGTTCACTAATGTCTTTTAGGGAGGGAAATCTGCCATCCTTACCCGGTCTGGCCTACATGTGACTCCAGTAATGTGGTTGACTCTTAAATGCCCTCTTAAATAGTCTAGCAAGGCACTCCGTTCAAGGGCAATTAGTTTTGGGCAATAAATGCTGGCCTGACTATTGAAGCCCACATCACTTGAACAAATAAAGGCAAATGTAGCATTTAATGACAAAAGTACAGAAAAGGAACTGAATACAATATATTGCTTTTGGTTTCATGTCTTTAGTCTTTTCAGCTATAAAATGGTTGTGACTTTTTTCACCCTGATTGAATCAAATCTTATGTGGATAAGTACATCAACGCCTAGTTGGAAACATGCCCAGCGGCCACAGGGGAGAGGCTGCGCTTGCGATTCCTGAGGAGATTCCTGCCATATCCAGCATGGTGCGTGATCCCTTTCTTCTCTCTCATTAAGCTTTGTAAGATGCAAACATTTAAAATGTTGTTGTAAGTTCAGCTGAGCAGCAATGCATGCATAATTCAGAAGCCAAAGATGATGTGCAGCACTTAAACTGTGGAGCGGTGCTTCCTGCTAATGGGACAATCTCAACAATATGTACATGACATAACGGCCTCCATAGGTAAACATATGGTCGCTGCCTACACTAGGCAGTACAAAAGGCAGTTGTAAATAGTGTTGGAATAGCCAAGATAGGCTGACTGAGATGCCTAGAACTGTATCTCATTCTAGAACAGGGCGGCACGGTGGCACAGTGGTTAGCACTGCTGCCTCACAGCAAGAAGTTTAACAACACCAGGTTAAAGTCCAACAGGTTTATTTGGTAGCAAAAGCCACACAAGCTTTCGAGGCTCTGAGCCCCTTCTTCAGGTGAGTGGGAATTCTGTCGCCAGGGATCCGGGTTCGATTCTGGCCTCGGATCACTGTCTGTGCGGAGTTTGCACGTTCTCCCCATGTCTGCGTGGGTTTCCTCCGGGTGCTCCAGTTTCCTCCCACACTACAAAGATGTGCGGGTTAAGTGGATTGGCCATGCTAAATTGCGCCTTAGTGTCGGGGAGGTTAGCAGAGTAAATACGTAGGATTACGGGGATAGGGGCTGGGTGGGATTGTTGTTGATGCAGGCTCGATGGGCCGAATGGCCTCTTTCTGCACTGTAGGGATTCTATGATTTTATGGACATTCAGCGGGTTACTTTCCTACCTTCAATATGTGACATTAATAGATGAGCACGTGTTGTGTGAAATTAAATATACACACACCCAGAAATGCCTATATTTGTTCCCCACTCGAGTTGAATGCATTCCTGGAGATGTTGTCACATGACCTCCCACTCCCAGTCCCTACGATTTTCCTCCCGGTTGTCCGGGAAATTAACCCCGCGACTCCTGGTAACGCCGGGTCAGTCCCGGAGACTTGGAAACCCTCCCCCCTCGGTTAGGAAGTGTCACGCGGTGGGGTTCTCATCATTGGCGGGTGGCTCGGGGGCTTAATCCTGGCAGCTCCCCCTCCCCGTTCAAAATTACTGTAGATGTCGGCCTGCCAGTCAACCTTTGTAGCCTCTGAAATTCCCTCCAAAAACGGGGAGGGGACAATTTATACAGTGAGAATGGTGTGGGTGGTCACCAATGCTGTCACTCGTCACTGGGTCTGCTGTTTGTGGACCTGTCTAGAATCATAGAAACGCTACAGTGCAGAAAGAGGCCATTCAGCCCATCGAGTCTGCACTGACAGCATTCCCACCCAGCCCCAATCCCCGTAACCCCACATATTTACCCCACTAATCCCTCAAAACTATGCATCCCCTGACAATAAGGGTCAATTCAGCATGGCCAATGCACCTAACCTGCACATGTTTGGAGTGTGGGAGGAAACCAGAGCACCCGGAGGAAACCCACG
>NC_135806.1:6009945-6025659 GCF_964213995.1 Mustelus asterias
ACACACACACTCACACACCCACTCTCACACACACACACACACTCACACACCCACTCTCACACCCACACACACACACTCACACACCCACTCTCACACACACACACACTCACACACACACACTCACACACACTCACAAACACACATTCAGACTCACACACACACACAAGCACACACTCACGCATGCACTCCCACACACACACACACTCACACACACACACAACTCACACTCACACACACTCTCACACACACACTCTCACACACACATACACACTCACACACTCACACATGCACACACTCACAAACACACACTCAGACTCACACACACACACACTCACGCATGCACTCCCACACACACACACACTCTCACACACTCTCACACTCACACACTCACACACTCACACACTCACACACTCACACACACACTCAGACTCACACACACTTACATACACACACAGACACATGCACATACACACACTCTCACACACACACACACTCTCTCACACACACATTCACAAACACACACACTCTCACACAGTCACACTCAGATCCTCACAGACACACACACTCACACTCACAGACACACACACACACACACACATGCACTGACACACAGAGTATTTTCAAATAGGCCTGCCACAAAGCAAATCATTTTTAAGCAGACTTAACAATAGCAACCTATATTGGAATGGTGTCTTTAACCTACTCAGACCAAAGTGTTTCACAGGCGCGGCTAAAAGAAAATCTGACACCAAGTCACATATCTGGCTGGATGATCAAAAAGCTTGCTCAGAAAAATAGGTTTTGAGGAGTTGCCTAAAAGGAGGAAAGTGAGGCAGAGAGGTGGGGGGGAGGAGGGGGTGTTCCAGAGCTTGGGAGCCAGACAACTGCTATCGATGGTGAACATGAGGTAGAGATGCTGGTGTTGGACTGCGGTAGACACAGTAAGAAGTCTCACAGCACCAGGTTAAAGTCCAACAGGTTTATTTGGAATCACAAGCTTTCGGAGCGCTGCTCCTTCATCCACTGTTATTTGTCATTTATTTTAATGATTTGGATGAGAATATAGGAGGCATGGTTAGTAAGTTTGCAGATGACACCAAGATTGATGGCATAGTGGACAGTGAAGAAGGTTATCTCCAATTGCAGCGGGTTCTTGATCAATTGGGCCAGTGGGCTGACGAATGGCAGATGGAGTTTAATTTAGATAAATACGAGGTGATGCGTTTTGGTAGATCGAACCAGGGCAGGTCTTATTCAGTTAATGGTAGGGCGTTGGGGAGAGTTACAGAACAAAGAAATCTAAGGGTACATGTTCATAGCTCCTTGAAAGTGGAGTCACAGGTGGACATTCAGCATGCTTGGTTTCATTGGTCAGAACATTGAATACAGGAGTTGGGACGTCCTGTTGAAGTTGTACAAGACATTGGTAAGGCCATACTT
Source organism: Mustelus asterias (assembly GCF_964213995.1). NCBI lineage: Eukaryota > Metazoa > Chordata > Chondrichthyes > Carcharhiniformes > Triakidae > Mustelus > Mustelus asterias. Next base: position 6,011,386 of record NC_135806.1, read on the forward strand.
GGAATACTGTGTTCAGTTCTGGTCACCCTATTATAGAAAGGATATTATTAAACTAGAAAGAATGCAGAAAAGATTTACTAGGATGCTACTGGGACTTGATGGTTTGAGTTATAAGGAGAGGCTGGATAGACTGGGACTTTTTTCTCTGGAGCGTAGAAGGCTGAGGGGTGATCTTATCGAGGTCTATAAAATAATGAGGGGCGTAGATTAGCGAGATAGTCAATATCTTTTCCCAAAGGTAGGGGAGTCTAAAACTAGAGGGCACAGGCTTAAGGTGAGAGGGAAGAGATACAAAAGTGTCCAGAGGGGCAATTTTTTCACACAGAGGGTGGTGAGTGTCTGGAACAAGCTACCAGAGGTACTAGTAGAGGTGGGTACAATTTTGTCTTTTAAAAAGCGTTTAGACAGTTACGTGGGTACAATGGGCATAGAGGGATATGGGCCAAATGTGGGCAATTGGGATTAGCTTAGGGGTTTTTAAAAAAAGGGCGGCATGGACAAGTTGGGCCGAAGGGCCTGTTTCCATGCTGTAAACCTCTATGACTCTATGAGGTGAGTGATGGTCTTTAACCTGGTTTGATAAGACTTCCATCGATGGTGAAATCAGGGATCCTGAAGCCACCAGAATTCGGGAATTTCGGAGGTAAATATAGAAAGCATTCTTTCTGGTTGTAAAACAGCTTGGTATGGCTCCTGCTCTGCCCAAGACCGCAAGAAACTACAAAAGGTCGTGAATGTAGCCCAATCCATCACGCAAACCAGCCTCCCATCTATTGACTCTGTCTACACTTCCCGCTGCCTCGGCAAAGCAGCCAGTATAATTAAGGACCCCACGCATCCCGGACATTCTCTCTTCCACCTTCTCCTGTCGGAAAAAGATATAAAAGTCTGAGGACACGTATCAACCGACTCAAGAACAGCTTCTTCCCTGCTGCTGACAGACTTTTGAATGGAGCTACCTTGCATTAAGTTCATCTTTCTCTACACCCTAGCTATGGCTGTAACACTACATTCTGCACTCTCTCCTTTCCTTCTCTATGAACGGTATGCTTTGTCTGTATAGCGCACGCGAAACAATATTTTTCACTGTATCCCAACACATTTGACAATAATAAATTAAATCAAAACTAATTCTGAAATTCAGATTTGTGCATGGTGAATTTATGACAGTGCATTTTGGAATGCAGTGCTGACTTATATCAAACAACTTGGTCTATGTTTAATACACTCCAAAGTGCACAGCCGGACAATGAGAGAGCTGGTTTCAGTAGATGGATGAAATGGGACTCATTCTCAGAGAAGTGTTTTTCCAAAATAATTACCTCCAAAAATCATCGCTGAGAGAATGGTACACCACCCTCTGCAGGAACTAACTCTGCGCCTGAGAATATGTACCCAGTTCAGAAAAGACCTGGAAAAGTTACAAAGAAGTTTTTTTTTCTTTACACAGTTCCCTTGTTCAAGACCTTGTTCAGTAAAGCACAGGTGTTAGAAACCTCCTTGTTTACACTATGCTTGGAGAACTTGCCCAAATTTCTTATCTCCATACTCGACACAGAATAGATCTCAAGATTTTCAAATGACGTGGTTTTCCTTCTCACCATCCTAGAAGTTGGCGAAGAATAAAATCAAGAATCAATTAAACCAAATCAAATAGAAACATAGAAGATAGGAGCAGGAGGAGGCCATTCGGCCCTTCGAGCCTGCTCCCCCATTCATTATGATCATGGTTGATCATCCAACTCAATAGCCTGGACCCGCGTTCCCCCTATATCCTTTGAGCCCCCCAAGTGCTATATCTAACTGCTTCTTGAAAATATTCAATGTTTTGGCCTCAGCTACTTTCTGTGGTAGCAAATTCCACAGGCTGTCCACTCTCTGGGTGAAGAAATGTTTCCCAAGTTTATTTATTAGTCACAAGCATGGCTTACATTAACACTGCAATGAAGTTACTGTGAAATTCCCCTAGTCGCCACACTCCAGCACCTGTTTGGGTCAATGCACCGTAACCAGCACGTCTTTCAGACTGTGGGAGGAAACTGGAGCACCCGGAGGAAACCCACGCAGACACGGGGAGAATGTGCAAACTCCACACAGACAGTGACCCAAGCCGGGAATCGAACCCAGGTCCCTGGCGCTGTGAGGCAGCAGTGCTAACCACTGTGCCACCGTACCGCCCATATCCTCAGTCTGTAACCCTTGATTCTGGACACCCCCACATTCAGGAACATTCTTCTTGTATCTACCCTGTCCAGTCCTGTTGATTGGCTGGAGGTGGGACTTCCTCTCGAGTGAGGGATGGAAGTCCCCCCTCAGCCAGCAGCCAGCCAATCTGATTGGCCAGCAGCTCTCTAGTCTTTGCAGCGCCAGAAACTGCAGTGGCCAGAACTGGGACTGCAAGCAGTGTCCACAAGACCTGCGAGTCCAGAAGCAGACAAGTGCAGGGGTCTCAGTGTGGGATGCGGAGGCATATGGAGGGGGTAGGCGGAGTGGGGTAGAGATAAAGGTGGAGAGGCCCAATGGAGAAGGAGGACATGATGGGGCTGGACCTTCTTGTGGGGCAGCAGCTAATGTTAAAGGAGGCTGCTGCTGGAGGTGCACCCCTGACCCCCATTTTGGACCCCCTACCCCTCCCCTCCCATGCCCCCCAACACTCCTCCCACACTCCCGGCCCCTCATTTCCAGCAAAGGCCTGGGTAGGTCACTTTCCAGCCTCCCCTCTGCCCCTTAACTCCTCCCACCAGCCTGGAAATTGAGCCTAAACAGGAAATGGCCCGTAAATGGTCAATAATTGGCCACTTAAGGGACTCAAATGGGGAAAGGGTGGTGGGTGGGCCCGTAAAAGCCTCGCCTATCCCAGCATTAAGTTGCAGTGAGGTCAGGGCAGACAGGGTCCCGGTGGAAAGGCCGTCTGAAAAATGTCACCCACCCCCAACCAACCCAGCAAGGTTGACAAACTCTATCCTTATCACTACTAAATCCAGTAGGGTATTCGAGAGAAACCTCTTTACCCAGAGAGCGGTGAGAGTGAGGAACTCTCACTCCCACAGGGAGTGATAGAGGTGAATGGACCCTGGGCCCGATCTGGGGACACATGTTCGAATCCCGCCACGGTAGATGGTGAAATTTGAATTCAATGAAAAATCTGGAATTAAGAATCTACTGATGACCACAAAACCGTTGTCGACTGTCGGAAAAAACCCATCTGGTTCACTAACGTCCTTTAGGGAAGGAAATCTTCCCTCCTTACCCGGTCTGGTCTACATGTGATTCCAGATCTACAGCAGTGTGGTTGACTCTCAAATGCCCTCTGAAATGGAGAGCAGTTAGGGATGGGAATAAATGCTGGACCCAGCCAGCGACACCCACATCCCGTAAATGAATGAACAAAAAAAGATACATTTAATGGGAAACTTGATATCCAAAGGAGGGAGAAGGGAATGAAAGGATGTGTTGTGGGGGAGTACATGAAGAGGTTGGGATGAGGCCCATCTGGACCTTAAACTAGTTAAAGAGAGAGAGGTATGCGTCGGTACTGTTCATGCTATGTGATTGTATGTATTTAGCAAGTAGGCATTAGTTAACATTAATTTTGAAGTGACCTGCTCGTTAAATCTCTTGCACGCTCCTCAAACTACCCATTCTGCTCCTGAGGACACGAATTGCCTTCTGATTTTGTGATGCTTTCCTTATTCAACTAACAAGCCCAAAGTGATCACTACTGACAGATTTTTGTTATTTCTGCTGTTGATATACTTGTGCCTGAAGTCTATGAAGATGAGAAGAAATGGCCAAGTCAAAATATATTCATCTTGGAAGGTTGGTTATTCGTAAATAATGCATCCGTATTGCTGACTCATGGTTCTGCACTCCTGCAAATCGTATTTGCAATGCAATAAATCTCACACAAAATTGAATTATGTATGTGATGATGGAGTATAATCGTATTTATCTACAGTGCAATAACTCTTCCAAATACACCAATGAATCAGAACTAATGGAAACATGAGGTTCATTGTTATTCTCAGTTGGAATTGTCCGTGTACCTTTTTGATGCCTCATCTACACCACTTTGGTGATGGAACAAAGAATATAGGATCACAGCACGATGCAGCTTAGCGACAGGCCATTCGGCCCCTTTGTGTCTGCGTCAACTCTTTGAAAGGGCTACCCAACCAACCCCATTCTTCTAACTTCCACTCCAATGATGGTTAGGTGGATTGCCCCGTAGTGTCAAGGGGATTAACAGGGTAGGAGGCAATGGCCTGGTGGTATTATCGCTAGACTATTAATCCAGAAACTCAGCTAATGGTCTGGGGACCTGGGTTCAAATCCCACCATGGCAGGCGGTGGAATTCATGTAAAAAATCTGAATTTTTTATTCAGATAATAAAAAATATCTGAAATTAAGAATCTACTGATGACCATGAAACCATTGTTGATTGTCAGAAAAACCCATCTGGTTCACTAAGGTCCTTTGGGGAATGAAATCTGCCGTCCTTACCTGGTCTGGCCTACATGTGAGTCCAGAGCCACAGCAATGTGGTTGACTCTCAACTGTCCTCGGGTAACTAGGGATGGGCAATAAATGCTGGCCAGCCAGCGACACCCATGTTTCGCGAATGAATAAAAAAAGAAATACGTGGTGTTACGGGGATACGGCCTGGATGGGATTGTTGTTGGTGCAGGCTTGAAGGGCTGAATGGCCTCCTTCTGCACTGTAGGGATTCTATGATTCTATTACTCTTTCTATAGCCCTGCAAATTATTATCCTCCAAGTATTTATCCAATTTAGTTTTTGATAGTTACTGCTGAATCTGCTTCCACCGCACTTTCAGGCAGTGCATTCCAAATCACAACACTCCTCTGTGCAAAATAAATTCTCTTCATCACCCCGCCCCGAGCTTTCTTTTGCCTGTTATCTTAAATTTGCATTCTCTGGTTATTGAATCTCCTGCTGTTAGCAACTCTTTCTCTCAATCTTCTCCATCAAATCCTCTCATAATTTTGGACGCCTCTATTGAATCTCCATTTAACCATTCTCTGCTCCTAGGAGAACAATCCCCTCTTCTTCAGTCACTCTGCAAAACCCTCACTTCTAGCTGGCTGTGATTAAATCTCCTCTGCAACCCCTCCAAAGCGTGCACATTGTTCCTTAAATGTGGTGCCTGTTGTAATAAACCTTTCAGGGATGGCAGCATGGTATCACTAGAAGGGAAGTGTGTCATGTGATTCAGTTTTAGTTTCACTTTTGCCTGCGAGCTGAACACATGCGCACAGCTCTGCCGCTGATGTCTTCACGCTTTCTACCTTTGTGCAACTGTGCCTAGTCTAAATAAATGAACCCACAATATGTTTACCCAATCCTTTCTGAGTTGTTGGTGCCTTTATATCATTGTAAAACATGATGCTGCCTAGAATTGGTCAAGAAATTCCAGCTAAACTCATAACGATTTAGCAAAACTTCTTTGCTCAGTAATCTATTCCTCTATTCATAAAGAGTGATTTTCTAAATATGCGCTATCGCTCGAAATGCATAAAGCCTCAGGAAGGTGGAGATTGGTTAAAGGAATCTATCAAATTCAGGACAGATTCGGTCTTCCTCAACACACAAACAAACAATTCCAATGCTTGACATGTAATACCTGTTGGGCAGATATTCCTGGTGAATCTAGCTCCAAAGCAGATTGAGACCACATGAATAACATTCTGGACCAACGCATGGGCCAAGCTTTTGCAGAATCATACTCAACATGTCATTGGTTTGAAGGAATCCTATCTGAGGGCAAACACCTCACGTAATCAGAGAGGATCAAGCAATAGAGAGAAAGAGAGCAGCAACCAGGAGTGACATTCCCAACATTATCCAATCATTGGTGCAAAGCCCGTCATATGACAAAATCCAGATGTTATCATCTTTACTTTGACCTTCACGAATATTAATAATCTCAGGATTGTATTTGAAAAATAACAACTTGCATTTATAGCGCCTTACAAATGGCAAAATGTCCCAGGACATTTCACAGGAGCACCAAACAAAATTTGATTCTGAGCTACACAAGGAGGCGTTAGGACAAGTGACTAAAAGTTTAATCGAAGTGGCAGATTTTAGAAAACATCTTAAAGGAGGAGAGGGAGAAAGGGAGACACAGAGAGAGACAAACAGAGAGACAGAGAGGGAGAGAGACAGAGAGGGAGAGAGATAGAGAAGGAGAGAGACAGAGAGGGATAGAGAGACAGGGAGAGAGACAGAGAGAGAGACAGGGTGAGGGACAGGGAGAGAGACAGGGAGAGAGACAGGGAGAGAGACAGGGAAAGAGAGAGTAAAAGACAGAGGAAGAGAGAGCGAGAGTGAGAGAGCGCAAGAGCGCCAGACAGACAGTGAGAGAGAAACAGAGATAGAGTGAGAGACATAGAGGGAGAGAAAGAAAGAGAGAGAGACAGACAAAGAGACAGTGAGAGAGATAGAGAGAGTGAGTGACAGAGAGAGAGAAAGCAAGAGAGAGAGAGCGAGAGAGAGAGAGCAAGAGAGAGAGAGAGACAGACAGAGAGAGAGAGACACAGAGAGAGAGTCAGAGAGAGTGTCAGAGAGGTTTAGGGAGGGAATTCCTGAGTTTAGGGCCTTGGCAGCTGAAGGACCATGGTGGAGGGGAAGGAAATGAGGGGAGGCAGTAGAAGTGAGGAGTAGTGAGAGATGAGACATGGAATTGGAGGGGCAGAATAGCCAAAAGAGGAGGAATTAAGCAATGGTATAACTGGGTCACAGGAGGGCGAGGGGACAGGGGAAAAGTCATTTAAATGTCAACCAAGCTGCCTTGAGTTTGCAGAGTGATGCATGAGTGGCAGCAATTTCAGGTTTTATTCTGAAATAGATATTGGGGCACTGGCAACATCTACCGCTCCTCATTTATTTACAGTCATGTCACATTGTCATGATCCAATCGAAAAATAATTTCAAACTGTCAGCTCGCTTTCGCATTTTCATCGCTTCACCTGATGTCACGCAGTTAGAGTCTCACTGCAGAAAATGGATCTGTCTGAAGTGACGGCCCGAGAACCCACACATTCTCACCATTAAGTAAAAAAAGCACTTCCATTCCAATTTAGTCTGGTGACACAGTGGTTAGCACTGCTGCCTCACAGCGCCAGGGACCCGGGTTCGATCCCCAGCCTCGGGTCACTGTCTGTGCAGAGTTTGCACGTTCTCCCCGTGTCTGTGTGGGTTTCCTCCGGGTGCTCTGGTTTCCTCCCACAGTCTGAAAGACATGCTGGTCAGGTGCTTTGGCCGTGCTAAATTCTCCCTCAGTGTACCCGAACAGGCTCCGGAGTGCGGCGACTGGGGGATTTTCACAGTGAGAGAAATGAGAAACGACCCTCACTACAGCCTGTGAGGAATCTGTTTCAAACTTTGTGCTGATTCATCCTCTCCCCCTACAGCAACCACTTGGTGCTGGGGGGCAGAAAGGGAGATGCAACAACCCCCCACCAAGTCCCCCATTTACCTCCTTCCCCTCCTGTCCCTCACTCTGACCCTCTGACCCACAGAAGATCCACATCTTCTGAAAGGAATATAGTGAAATGCCAAGTTTGCTGGGTTCATGTTTCCATTGTTCTCACACCATGTTTTTGAGGAAGAGAAGGTGTTACAGGCTAATAGGCTGGAGGAAATAGATGTTCGGAGGGAGGATGTCTTGGCAGTTTTGAATAAACTGAAGGTCGATAAGTCCCCTGGGCCTGATGAAATGTATCCTAGGATTCTGTGGGAGGCAAGGGATGAGATTGCAGAGCCTTTGGCGTTGATCTTTGGGTCCTCGCTGTCCACGGGGATGGTGCCAGAGGACTGGAGAATGGCGAATGTTGTTCCTCTGTTTAAGAAAGGGAATAGAAATGACCCTGGTAATTATAGACCGGTTAGTCTTACTTCGGTGGTTGGTAAATTGATGGAAAGGGTCCTTCGGGATGGGATTTACGACCATTTAGAAAGATGCGGATTAATCCGAGATAGTCAGCACGGATTCGTGAAGGGCAAGTCGTGCCTCACAAATTTGATAGAATTTTTTGAGGAGGTAACTAAGTGTGTTGATGAAGGTAGGGCAGTTGATGTCATATACATGGATTTTAGTAAGGCGTTTGATAAGGTCCCCCATGGTCGGCTTATGATGAAAGTGAGGAGGTGTGGGATAGAGGGAAAGTTGGCCGATTGGATAGGTAACTGGCTGTCTGACCGAAGACAGAGGGTGGTGGTCGATGGAAAATTTTCGGATTGGAGGCAGGTTGCTAGCGGTGTGCCGCAGGGATCAGTGCTTGGTCCTCTGCTCTTTGTGATTTTTATTAATGACTTAGAGGAGGGGGTTGAAGGGTGGATCAGTAAATTTGCTGATGACACCAAGATTGGTGGAGTAGTGGATGAGGTGGAGGGCTGTTGTAGGCTGCAAAGAGACATAGATAGGATGCAAAGCTGGGCTGAAAAATGGCAAATGGAGTTTAACCCTGATAAATGTGAGGTGATTCATTTTGGTAGGACAAATTTAAATGTGGATTACAGGGTCAAAGGTAGGGTTCTGAAGACTGTGGAGGAACAGAGAGATCTTGGGGTCCATATCCACAGATCTCTAAAGGTTGCCAGTCAAGTGGATAGAGCTGTGAAGAAGGCCTATAGTGTGGTAGCTTTTATTAACAGGGGGTTGGAGTTTAAGAGCCGTGGGGTTATGCTGCAACTGTACAGGACCTTGGTGAGACCACATTTGGAATATTGTGTGCAGTTCTGGTCACCTCACTATAAGAAGGATGTGGAAGCGCTGGAAAGAGTGCAGAGGAGATTTACCAGGATGCTGCCTGGTTTGGAGGGTAGGTCATATGAGGAAAGGTTGAGGGAGCTAGGGCTGTTCTCTCTGGAGCGGAGGAGGCTGAGGGGAGACTTAATAGAGGTGTATAAAATGATGAAGGGGATAGATAGAGTGAACGTTCAAAGACTATTTCCTCGGGTGGATGGAGCTATTACAAGGGGGCATAACTATAGGGTTCGTGGTGGGAGATACAGGACGGATATCAGAGGTAGGTTCTTTACGCAGAGAGTGGTTGGGGTGTGGAATGGACTGCCTGCAGTGATAGTGGAGTCAGACACTTTAGAAACATTTAAGCGGTTATTGGATAGGCACATGGAGCACACCAGGATGATAGGGAGTGGGATAGCTTGATCTTGGTTTCAGATAAAGCTCGGCACAACATCGTGGGCCAAAGGGCCTGTTCTGTGCTGTACTGTTCTATGTTCTATGTTCATTGTAGGTGACTGCCTCGCACTTAGAGATAAGCCAGAGAATCACCCACCTCAATTCCAAATCCTGAGCTCTGAATTACTTTTTGTATCTGTTTTTTTTATTCATTCGTGGGACATGATCATCGCTGGCTGGGTCAGCATTTATTGCCCATCCCTAGTTGCCCTTGAACTCAATGGCTTGCTTGGCCATTTCAGAGGGCAGTTGAGAGTCAACCACATTGCTGTGGCTTGGAGTTACATGTAGGCCAGGCTGGGTAAGGACGACAGATTTCCTTCCCTAAAGGACATTAGTGACCCAGATGGGCTTTTCCAACAATTGACAATGGTTTCATGGTCATCAATAGATTCTTAATTCCAGATTTTTTTTTAATGAATTCCAATTCCATCACCTGCCGTGGCGGGATTCGAACTCAATCCCTGAATCTCTCTCAATCCCTGAAAATATTGCATTATATTTGATTCAGTTGCATAATGATGTAGTGACAGACTTTTACAGGACATAACAGACCAATAGGCTGCTGGAGTTATTGGTGACGATCTTGTATTGACGACTGAAGCAAGAACGGAAAATGCTGGAAAATCTCAGCAGCTCTGGCAGCACCTGTGGAGAGAGAATAGAGCCAACATTTCAAGTCCGGATCATCCAGCTCCACTCTCTGTTCACAGATGCTGTCAGACCTGCTGAGATTTTCCAGCATTTTCTGTTTTTGTTTCAGATTCCAGCATCCGTGGTATTTTGCTTTTATCCTGTGTTGATCACTTCTAATTTTGTATTTCCCCAAAAGTGAAATCATCTTAGATTCTCTGCAGTGCAGAAGGAGGCCATTCAGCCCCTTTGAGTCTGCATCAGACTACCTTATCCAGACCCTTTCCCCCACCCTATCCCCATAACCCTGTGCATTTCCCATGGCTAATCCATCTAACCTACACATCTTGGGACACTAAGGGGCAATTTAGCATTGCCAATGCACCTAACCCGCACATCTTTGGACTATGGGAGGAAACCAGAGCACCCGGAGGAAACCCACGCAGACATGGGGAGAATGTGCAAACTCCATACTGACAGTGACCCGAGGCCGGAATCGAACCCAGGTCCCTGGCGCTGTGAGGCAGCTATGCTAACCACTGTGCCACCGTACTGCCATCTTCTTTGCTTCTATAATAGTAAAGATCCCTGTGTGTATTGGAACTGTAGTTAGGTTTTATTTTGGTGCACTGCCTGTTTTCCCCTGGATATGGAGATGCCGGTGTTGGACTGGGGTAAACACAGTAAGAAGTCCCACAACACCAGGTTAAAGACAACAGGCTTATCTGATAGCACAAGCCACAAGCTTTCAGAGCCCTGCTCCTTCATCAGGTGAGTGGGAGTTCTGTTCACAAACAGGGCATATAAAGAGACAAACTCAATTTACAAAATAATGGTTGGAATGCAAGTCTTTACAGGTAATCAAGTCTTAAAGGTACAGACAATGTGAATGGAGAGAGGGTTAAGCACAGGTTAAAGAGATGTGTATTGTCTCCAGCCAGGACAGTTAGTGAGATTTTGTAAGCCCAGGCAAGTCGTGGGGGTTACAGATAGTGTGACATGAACCCAAGATCCCGGTTGAGGCCGTCCTCATGTGTGTGGAACTTGGTTATCAGTTTCTGCTCAGCGATTCTGCGTTGTCGTGTGTCATGGAGGCTGCCTTGGAGAACGCTTACCCGAAGATCAGAGGCTGAATGCCCGTGACCGCTGAAGTGTTCCCAACAGAGAACACTCTTGCCTGGTGATTGTCGAGCGGTGTTCATGGTCTCCCCAATGTATCATGCCTCGGGACATCCTTTCCCGCAGCGTATCAGGTAGACAACGTTGGCTGAGTTGCAAGAGTAGGTACCGTGTACCTGGTGGATGGTGCTCTCACGTGAGATAATGGCATCCGTGTCGATGATCCGGCACGTCTTGCAGAGGTTGCTGTGGCAGGATTGTGTGGTGTCGTGGTCACTGTTCTCCTGAAGGCTGGGTAGTTTGCTGCGGACAATGGTCTGTTTGAGGTTGTGCGGTTGTTTGAAGGCAAGAAGTGGGGGTGTGGGGATGGCCTTGGGAAGATGTTCGTCTTCATTGATGACATGTTGAAGGCTCCAGAGAAGATGTCGTAGCTTCTCCGCTCCGGGGAAGTATTGTACGATGAAGGATACTCTGTCTGCCGTGCCCCATTTTTGTCTTCTGAGGAGGTCGGTGCGGTTTGGCACTGTGGCGCGTCGGAACTGTGAGAACATGAGAACACCATCCACCAGGTACACGGTACATACTCTTGCAACTCGGCCAACGTTGTCTACCTGATACGCTGCAGGAAAGGATGTCCCGAGGCATGGTACATTGGGGAGACCATGCAGACGCTACGACAACGGATGAATGAACACCGCTCGACAATCACCAGGCAAGAGTGTTCTCTTCCGGTTCGGGGACACTTCAGCAGTGATGGGCATTCAGCCTCTGATCTTCGGGGAAGTGTTCTCCAAGGTGGCCTTCACGACACATGACAACGCAGAATCGCTGAGCAGAAACTGATAGCCAAGTTCCGCACACATGAGGATGCCCTCAACCGGGATCTTGGGTTCATGCCACACTATCTGTAACCCCCACGACTTGCCTGGGCTTGCAAAATCTCACTAACTGTCCTGGCTGGAGATAATACACATCTCTTTAAACTGTGCTTAACCCTCTCTCCATTCATATTGTCTGTACCTTTAAGACTTGGTTACCTGTAAAGACTCGCATTCCAACCATTATTTTGTAAATTGAGTTTGTGTCTTTATATGGCCTGTTTGTGAACAGAACTCCCACTCACCTGATGAAGGAGCGGTGCTCCGAAAGCTTGTGCTACCAAATAAACCTGTTGGACTTTAACCTGGTGCTGTGAGACTTCTTACTATGCTTTCCCTGGATAACCAGCAGATGGAGCCCAATGCACGATGTTTCCATGGGACTATATTAAACTCTCTTAAAAGACGCACCAGCACTTTACAAGCTGCTGCCTGCCTCTCCTTCCCCCTCTATGTGAAAGCACCTCCAGCCTCTACTTCTCAGAATAAGAGAATGATAACAGGATTAGACAGGATAGATTCAGAAAGAGTGTTCCCGATGGTGGGAGGAGTCAAGAACTAAGGGTCATAGTTTGAGGATAAGGGGTAAAGTTTTTAGGACTGAGGTGAGGAGAAATTTCTTCACCCAGAGGGTGGTGAATGTGTGGAATTCACGACCATAGAATGTAGTTGAAGCCAAAACATTGTCTGATTTCAAGAAGAAATTAGATATAGCTCTTGGGGCTAAAGGGATCGAGGGATATGGGGGATAAGGGGGAATCAGGATATTGGATGATCAGCCATGATCGTAATGAATGGTGGAGCAGGAGCGAAGGGCCGAATGGCCTTCTCCTGCTTCTAGTTTCTATACAGAACTGAAATAGATCATTCACCCCATTATCATAGAATCTCTACAGAGCAGAGGGAGGCCATTCAGCCCATCGAGTCTGCACCGACAACAATCCCACCCAGGCCCAATCCCCACACATTTACCCCGTTAATCCCTCTAGCCTACACATCCTGGGACACTAAGGGACAATTTAGCATGGCCAATCCACCAAACCCGCACATCTTTTGGACTGTGGGAGGAAACCGGAGCACCCGGAGGAAACCCACGCAGACACGGGGAGAATGTGCAGACTCCACACAGACAGTGACCCAAGCCGGGATCGAATCCGGGTCCCTGGCGCTGTGCGGCAGCAGTGCTAACCACTGTGCCACCGAGGCGCCCAGTGTGACTGTGCCAGTTCTACAAACAAGCTGCCCGATTGATCCCACTTCCCTGCTCTTGCCTCAGAACCGACAATTTATTCACCTTAAACTCGGGGGGGGGGGAGAGAGATAGAGAGAAGGACAGTGGCATCGCGGTAAAGTCACGGGATGAGTAATCCAGGGGGGAACATGGGTTTAAATCTCAGCCTGGCAGCTGTTCCAATTAAATTCAAATCATCAATCTGTAAAAGGTCATTTAGATCCAGAACATTAGCTCAGTTTCTCCCTCCACTGACACTGTCAGACCAGCTGAGATTTTCCAGCACTTCCTGTTTTATTTCAGATTTCTGGCATCCACAGTAATTTGCTTTTATTTTAATAAAATCTGGAATCGAAAACTAGTCTCAGTGTTGGTGATCGTAAAACTATCATCGATTGTTGTTAAAAACCCCATCTGGTTCACTAATGTCCCTTTAGGGAAGGAAATCTGCCATCCTTACCCGGTCTGGCCTACACGTGTCTCCAGAGCCACAGCAATGTGGTTGACACTTAGCTGCCCTCTGAAATAGTGCAATAATAGTACACTCAGCTCAAGGGCAGTTAGGGATGGGCAGAAACTGCTGGCTTTGCCAGCGATGCCCACATCCCATGATAGAATAAATGAATTATAGCTGCGTTAAATCCACTGTGATGTCTGGGAGTCTGGGGCCCAGTCCGGAGGCTGCCCCTGTTCTTACCGCTGCTTTTCAACTTCCAACTCATAGAATCCCCACAGTGCAGAAGGAGGCCATTCAGCCCATTGAGCCTGCGCCGACCACAATCCCACCCAGGGCCCTATCCCCATAACCCCATGGTATTTATCCTGCTAATCCCGCCTAACACTAAGGGACAATTTAGCACGGCCAATCCACCTAACTTACACATCTTTTGAGTGTGGGGGGAAACCGGAGCACGCGGAAGAAACCCACGCAGACACGGGGAGAACGTGCAGACTCCACACAGATAGCGACCTAAGCTGGGAATTGAACCCAGGTCCCTGGTGCTGAGGCAGCAGTGCTAACCACTGTGCCACCGTGCCACCCATCTGCATCTTTTCCTCTTGCCCATTCCATCCACATTCTCTCCCAGTGACCATCCCGCCCCCCCACCCCACACAAATGCACCCCCCCCCCCGCCCCCCCCCCCCCCCCCCCCCCCCCCCACTCCACCCAATACCTGCGAGC